>NW_015387021.1:0-18612 GCF_001527695.2 Protobothrops mucrosquamatus | reverse complement strand
TGATTCGTTGTTTTATTATCTTTTCCAGAATCTTCCCAGGTATTGAGGTCAGGCTGATAGGTCTGTAATTTCCTGGATCCATTTTTTTTCCTTTTTTGAAGATGGGAACTACATCAGCTCTTTTCCAGTCCTCTGGTAGTTCCCCAGTGCTCCAAGATCTTTGAAAAATATAGTTCAGTGGTTCTGAGATCACATCTGCTAGTTCCTTGAGAACCTTGGGGTATAATCCATCTGGTCCTGGTGATTTGAACTCGTCTAGGCTGGACAGGTGCTCACTTATCATTTTCTTGCCTATCTTAACTTGTGTTTCTATACTGTTTTTTATGGCACTGTTTTTGATAGGTTGGTCTGTTTTTTCCCTTTGTGTAAAGACAGATGCAAAAAATGAGTTAAATAGTTCTGCTTTCTCCCTATTGCTTGTCACCTTCTTACCACTTTCCCCCACTAATGGACCAATCGTTTCCTTCACTTTTTTCTTGTTTTTTACATGTTGAAAGAAGCTTTTTTTTGTTATTTTTGACTTTGGTCGCAAGCCTTAGTTCATTTTGAGAGAGTATTTCTTTTGGATCTGGAAAAAAAATCACATTTTTCTATCACTTTTTTTGTTATGTTTTATTTTTTAAAAAGTTATAATCCATTGCATAACAAATTCTAAATTTTATCTTTTATTGGAGTGGCCAAGTTTCACAATACAGGATATAGATATTGGCACAATATTGCTTATTCCCTCATTTTACAGACTGTTGTATGCCATTGATATGCTAGTCCTTTTGTTTCATGCTTTGTATTTCTGTAGGAATTTGTCATACAAATTCAGAGCCTGAATTTGCCTCTTCTCTTTAAGCAGAACTTGGCATTACTTGATCTCCAGAGTTAACAAGAGTAAGCTATTGCAGTGACAGTTTTCTAGAAAGATCATTTTCACAGAGGTGGTCTCCGAATAAAGTAACTCAAATAAGAAATCTGTATAGAGCATAGGTCTAATTTTGGCTTTTTCCTTTCTTCCTCCTGGAAGGAAGAGATCCTTACAGTGCTCTCTATTTTAACTTTACTTTACAAAGGATTGTTTTCCATCACAGAAAAATTGAGAATACTTATACAATTGACTTACAAACAGGTCCTCTATAGAGAAATTAACTATAGAAATGTATTGCAACTTGCCCAGTAAGAGGAAATATATCTTGCAAAATAATACTTTCAAGCAGCTTTCTTTTAACCTCTTTAATCATGAATGGTACTATAAAAAAATCTGTCTTCCATTATAATGCCATCTATGTATTATATATATGTTTCTCCCACTATTCATATGCTCTCTCGTTTATGTCCCCTTTTGACTTGTATTATTTGTCACCACCTATTCTTTCAACCTGCTCTTTTTAAAGACTCAAACCATTTTTGTTCTGTGCCCGTTCAGATAATCTATTCTATGGCTGGTTTGCATATGATACTCTGAAAATACTTTACACGCAAAGAAGAGGACAGCTTTGAGTGATTATAATTGTTTAATGGTGTGTAGATATTAAAAGATAAGCTGCTTGGTTGACAGAAAATTCTATTAATTGCCGAGGTGTTATTTCAAGGTGTTGAGAAATACAGAGCAGCAGATGCCCCAAGAGCCTCTTGTTTAATGTGTTTTCTCAAGCTTGGTTTGATTAGGAAGTCCCATAAACCTCAGATTTTTCCTGACTGAAATGAATTTTTCTGTCATATTATTCATTCTGATCCAATATTGCTTTCACCAAACCAAATGAATATGTAAAACATAAATATATTTTTTTTGCTTTATGATTTGTTATCCAATTCTGATGAGGAGAGTTTTTGCAGAGGTAAAATAAGATTACAATTTAATTTTCACATAAAAGGCCACCAGATTTACTTTCAGCTCGAGATATTTAATGATGTTGTTGCATTTGAACATGTTCTGTATGTGCAGTACTTGATAAAATTCAAGAGCTCAGATAGTTACAGCTTGCTGAATTTCCACTGTTGCTGAATGAAGAGACAAAAATCACCACTTGAAAGGATTTGGGGGTTGATAGTCTGCCACTATCAAAAAGCTGTGGGGATGGGTCTCCATGAGGTGGTAAATTCACTCTTCAGAGGTGAAGTAATTTTACCTCTGTTGAGTAAAGCAAACATGTTCCCCATCTTTAAGAAGCCATCAAGCTCATTTCTCTACTTGGAGGCTGTCCAGGTTCAAGCAGTAAGGAAATTCTTTTACTTACTCCCAAAGCACAGAAGCATGTGGAATTTGATCTTTCCATCCATCACTCCACGTTGCAGGCTTGAGTGAACTTTAGTTGGCATTTATCTTGAAACTGTGCTGTCTTGGGGGCTGAGAAAGTCAGGAGTGTGTACTAGTTTGATATAATTCTTCTTTGTCTAATTTATACTAAAATAAATGCCCTAATTACGATTTAAAGGCTGTTACATTTCTACTGTGGAAATGTTGCGGGGATGTTGGGACAAAAGAAGATAATAAAGAAGGAACTCTGGTAAGTGTGTAATTGAATAAAATAAGCATTATAGCTGAAGGAAAAACGAAGCTGGCAGTGAAACAGCTATCCCCTTAATTGCTATTTTGAATCAGAAAATGTCCAGTGTTTGTACAAAGGTTGCAACCATTTTGTTGCATGTCTAGTTTAAGGACCTGAAGGATGTATATTCTTGCTCTTAGACTTTGTAGCAAATGCATTTTTTTAAATGTATTCTTTTACTGCTTTTTAAAATAACGACCAAAACCATGAAAAAAACATCAAAACATATTAAAAAGTATGGAAGTTTTATATGTATATGTATTAGAAACATATAGGTACTTGAATAATAATGCAATTAGATAATTATAAATAGAATTGTAACTATTCATTTTGAAATAATATATCTTTCTTTTTTGTGGTATTTTTTACTTTTTAATTTTCTTGTTTTATTTCATCAAGGATTATGGACATTTCAGGACCTATTTATGCAGTGAGTTCAGGGTGCCTAAAGTTGTTGAAATCACAACTTGAAGCAGAGATAGGGAAGGTGCTTTACCATTTTTCTGTAGCCACCAAAACCTTGATGGCAGACATGGGAAATTGAGCTACAAAAATATGGTTTAGAAATGCATCTATAAAGCTAGGCTTTTTTTATCATTCCGAAATTCCTGGATTTTGAAGGCAGCTAGAGGGCAGCTGATTATGTATGTGTATGAATGTGGAAAGGTACTGAATTTGTAGTAAGTTACTTGGCCATGCATTTGCTTACCTGGGTCAAAGGGAAACAATGGGTCGTTCTGTAACCCAGCAAATGTATCTACAGTTGCTCTTATTATTAGCTTCAGTTGCAATAGTCATAAGTAGTTCTTATTCTCTTTAAAACTTTATAAAAGATTTGGCTTATGTTTCTGCAGTATCACAGTACAACAGGTAGTTAAATGATGTATACCTCAGTTCTATTAGACAGTTTTATATTTTTAATGAGAAGTGATTAAAAGGTCTGCCTTTCCTATTTTATCAAAAGATGGTCCAAGCAAATAATCCAGGATACTTCCAAGTCTGTTTTTCTAAAACAATTGAATGGGAAGTTAATGGGTTTTATATTAATGAATCTAGAGTACCAAATATTGGAGGAAGTCTTATCTATTTTTTTGAATGTTTTGGTTTATTCCAAAAACAATTCTTGATTTTTAAAGAGTTTTTGCTACTTTGGGGCTTTGTGTGAAATTTTTCAAAAGTAGGCATACATTTCTTTTATGCAGTACTTTAATTTTGTCCTGCTAAGCAAGGATAATTATCCAGCTTTTCTGTAATTCATCTTGGACTCTCTCCTCATTGGCATACAACACATCTGTTTTAATATTATTATGTTAAATTACATAGTTACAGTTGAATTTGTAAATGGCTGACCAACCACACACAACATATAGTCCTTAATCTAATTGCAACTACATGGAGAGAAGTATGCAGCAAGGCTCTGTTTTAGGCCCAGTCCTCTTCAATATCTTCATCAGTTATTTAGATGAGGGGATAAACGGGAAACTCATCAAATTTGCAGATGACATCAAGCTGGCAGGAATAGGCAATACTCCAAAAGATAGGCTTCAGATACAGAAGGATCTTTTTTTCATTTATTAGTTTTCTATTATTACATTTCATTAGTGCTTGATAAACATCATGTTACCTGGGTTACATTTTGTTTTGCTTAGTAATACAAATTATATTCCTAGTCTCTACACCGTTTTTCCAGCCATTGATAGAATAAATTCCATGTTTGAAAATATTCTGTATCATCTTTCTCTTTAATCCTCAGCATGAGTCAGTCCATTTCAGCACAGTCCAATAACTTCTTAATTATCTCTTCATCTGATGGTGTTTCTTCCTTCTTCCAGTGCTGAGCAAATGCAATCCTCGCTGCTGTCAATACATGCAATGTTAGATATACGCTTTATTTATCAATTTGTTTTGGTACTATACCTAATAAAAAAAGTTCAGGTTTACAGTCTATGTTTCTCTAACATTTTTTCTAACCAAGTGCATATTTTAAAGCAAAGAATTTCTTGCTTTACTGCAAGTCCACCCCAGATAATATGTGCCCGGTTTTTGGTTACATTTCCAACATTTACTAACATTTTTGCTAATCTAACCAGTGTTAAGTGCCATCTATAAAACATTTTATGTAAGTTTTCTTTATAAGAAGTTGCCATTGTCAATTTATAATTTCTTTCCCACAGATTTTGCCAATTCTCTAATTCTATATTGTATCCAAAGTTTTGTGTCAATTGTATCATTGTTTCTTTCACTTGTTCATCTTCCATTTTCAAATTTAATGAATTATATCATTTCTTAATCAGTTTTCCATCAGAGGTCAGCAATATCTGATCAAACATTATCTGGTCTTTATAAAAAACCATACATTTTAAGATCTCTATCCTATCTAGATTGCAATTGCACTTAAAGCCACCATGAGATACAGAAAGATCTCAACCGACTTGAATATCGGGCCCTGTCTAACAAAATGAAATTCAGTGGTAAAAAAAGTAAGGTTCTACATTTAGGCAAGAAAAAGCAAATATGCAAGTATAGTACAGGTGTTATCTTGCTCAATAGTAGTAACTGTGAGAGGGATCTTGGATTCCTAGTGGACCATCACTTAAATACAAGCCAGCAGTGTGCTGCAGCTTCCAAAAAAGCCAACGCAGTCCTAGGCTGCATTAACAGAGGGATAGAATCAAGATCACATGAAGTGTTAATATCACTTTACAATGCCTTGGTAAGGCCACACATGGAATACTGCATCCAGTTTTTGTCACCAGGATATAAAAAAGATGTTGAGACTCTAGAACAGTGGCCCCCAACCTTTTGGGCATCAGGGAACGGTTCCATGGAGCGAGGTTTTTCCATGAATTGTCTGCATCTCATGGATGGGGCTTTGCTTCTTTGTGTGGCCTGGTTTCTGGCATGCCAGGGACTGGACCGGGGGGTTGGGGACTTCTGCTCTAGAAGGAGTACAGAGAAGAGCAACAAAGATGATTAGAGGACTGGAGGCCAAAACATATGAAGAATGGTTGAGTATGTCTAATTTAATGAAAAGAAGAACTGGGGGTGACATGAAAGCAGTGTTCCAATATCTAAGGGGTTGCCACAAAGAAGAGGGGATCAACTTATTCCCCAAAGCACCTGAAGGCAGGACAAGAAGCAATGGTTGGAAACAAATCAAGGAGAGAAGCAACCTAGAACTAAGGAGAAATTTCCTGACAGAACAATTAAACAGTGGAACGACTTGCCTCCAGAAGTTGTGGATGCTCCAACACTAAAGGTTTTTAAGAAGAGGTTGGACACCATTTGTCTGAAATGGTATAGGGTTTTCTGCCTGAGCAGGGTGTTGGACTAGAAGACCTCCAAGGTCCCTGTTAACTCTGTTATTCTAGTATTCTGCCATTGCACTCATTTTAATGCAAGTTTCCTTATTTATTGTTTTCTGTAAAAAATATCTTTTTCTACCTTTCATTTTACATTTTATGTTTATTTGGGTTTTTTGTATAAAAATCAAGTGTAGTTTTACTCTTAAAGGCTTAGAAAGTTAAATCCTTCATGTCTAATCCAGAATGAGAATTTGTATTTTTGTTAATGTTAATACAGGAATTATATATTGGGCTCTGTGTGCACATACACAGACATGTTTGCAATCACTTATTTTCCTGGACATATATTTAGGATATATAATCTCCTAAGTATATTTTACACATGCTTCTTTAAATTAGACTGAAGAAGAATGACCAGAGAGTAGGAAGATGTTTAACAATTGAAGATTTGTTGGTTTTGGTTTAATCTAGTTTTACCATTTAAAAATGAGCAAGGACTTGGGAAAACAGAATTAAAAAGAAGTTTGTTAGGAATTCTTTATATACTGAAACAGAGTTAATCCTTTTCTGTAGAATACAAAAAATTGTACAAGTACCTAATTTTCAGGCCTCATTAAGTGCCTTTTAAGTGGAAAAGTGGGATAAATATTTGCAATAAATACATTTGCCTGAATTGGCTTAAGTAGGTGACATCAAAGAGAAGTTTGTTGAAAGGGTACAGACTCAGTCATTGTCTTGGGGTATGACCTATAACTATAGTATTTCATTTAGTTATTAGATTACAAGTTGTTTTTTAATTTGACTGAGATGGTAAGTTAAGACACTGTTAATTATTACTTTAAAAAATGTGATTGATAGTCACAATTTTGCCTCTAGCAAAGACAATATTTTACTCTTATACTATACTAAATAGGATTTACCAGTATTTGCTCCTGAAACTGCATTGAACATACTTGGTTTGTATGTTCCTCCAGTTGTTGCTTTAACATCCTTCAATTAGCCAACAGCATTAAAACATAACATATCATTGAATGTTACTATAACTAAATTGATGTTTCCAATAGAAGAAAATATATGTTGCTCAGGGTTGAACTGTTGAGTCCTTGGTGCTCTCTAGCTTGATTATTTGCTTGCAGATGTTTCATTTACCCAACTAGGTAACATCAGTGCTAGTGAGTGTGAGGTTTGCTTTCTGTTTATGTACAGCATCTTGCCCCATGTGCTTTAATATGTTCCTGTAAATCAGGGGTGTCAAACTGCTGGCTCGCAGGCCGGACTGGTCACGACGAAACCGCGCCCACCCCATTGCCGGCAATGGGGAAAAAGCTCCGATACGTCGTGCGACATCACATGACGTCGCGAGTTTGACATGTCTGCTGTAAATGAACACTATCAAAATATATTTTATTTTGTTAGTTATTAATTACTTTCCCTGATCATATTTATTTTAACACTTTATGCTAAATGCTATCAATTTGAGATCACAATTTTTTGATTATGGCAATTGATAATGTGAGAATATTTTGGAGGGGCCTGGAATAAATCACATGCATAACCTCTCTATTGTTCTATTTCTTTTTTTATTATTATTTTTAAAAGCTTTAAAATATTGTTCATAATACTAAATTGCCCCTTTTGTTGAAAAAGGGGGATAAGCATGCTTTCTTATAATATAAGTGTGTTAGTTTTTTTAGTTTTAAAGTGAGATATTGTGACTGTCTTAATTTCTTTGAATCTCTACTGTCTTGACTTATGAATTGTCCTGCGTTTGAAACTAAACTACTGAACTTACTATTTAATCTCTGTCTTAGTTTGCAGTGCCTTATTTTCAAGTGATTTCAGTTTGGTTAATCTTAGGACATGCATCATCATGTCGTTCTGGAAAATGGCTTGATGGGTTTTGAAAGTGAATCTTCTGAGACTTTCTTGACATAGGATGCCAGTGAAACATTTTTATTTTGCAGCAAGACCAGTACTGGCACTACTGAAAATTTACTTTTGGAAACCATGAGACATCTTGCTGGAACAGTGTGGTTGGAAGAATTTTTGGCTTGATCCAGATGGAAACAGAACGTTCTGAAATTATTCAGAACAGTTTGTTCCTGGATTGATGAATTTTGCATATCCCTAAATAAATCTAATACTTCATATATAAACTTGTGTCTTAATTACTGAGATTCTGAAATATTTCTCTTTGGCTTTAGCAGTTTTTCAGGAGTTGTAACTGCCCCTGTATAATCATACCTGAACAAAGATTAGGAATGACCCTTGGTTTCATATAACCTTTCCCTCAGTGCAAAGAGAAAAGATTAAATGCTTTCATTTGTTCATTTTATCTCATAAACAAGTACAGACAAAAAGTGGATGTCAGTAAATTCTTAGCATTAGTTAAAGGTACAACCTTATATTAGGTAACTCTTTTAAATATCTTGGAATAAGTATCCAAAGAAAAAAGAATTTGGTAATGTAAATATTTAAACAGTTTACCTCGGGTTATTATTGATAGAAATAGATGGTTAAGTTTAGTAGGGAAAAATAAATGTATTCATAATGAATTCCCATGTTAATACCTTAGAGCAGTGATGGCGACCCTTTTAGAGATCGAGTGCCCAAAAACTGGCCCCGCCCCACTCTGCCCCCCCATCCCTCACCCTGCCTGCCCACAGGACCACTCACCGCCTCCAGGGCCCGCCACAGATCGTCCAGGCAGCCCAGCAACGCTATGGCGGCCACACCCTCTGCCCGCGCCCTGCAGTATCAACTGCATGATGGGGTGTGAGGGCAGAGTCTTGTCTACGCTGCCTGGCTGCCATGTCCTTGGCTGCGCTGCTCCGTGTGGGCCACTCTCGGGGGCGACTCTCCTTCAGGGGGACTACTGGAGAGGAGGGGGTCGCAGGGGGAGGTGAGGCTGGGGCAACGGCAAGTGTGCCCACAGAGAGGGCTCCGAGTGTCGCCTGTGCCATAGGTTCGCCATCACTGCTTTAGAGATATTTCAAGCAGGTTAAGAAATTGTTAAGGTTATCTGAAGGGCAATGCTGCAGGTTTTATTTTATCTAAATGATAGTTATCCAAAATGATGGGTGTTTTAATTTTTCTGACTTTCATTTTTAACGAGCATATATATATTGACTTCTATTTTTCTATGGAATTCACGTAATAAAGTCCAAAAACCATTAAGGGCACATCATCATTAGACCCGTCTTACGGCTTGATTCATGTTTTGTCAAAATTCTTCTTCCTTTCAAGCATTAACCTCTGTGATGCTTATTTGGAAATTATTGGGACAGAAGTGTAATTTGACCCTTTTATGATCAAGTAGGGTAATCTCAGTCTGTGAATTGCAGGTAAAAATAATTAATAGGCTAATAGGAATTTCAATATTTTAGATAAACTAACTGCAGATTTTAAAATCATTTTAATTACTATGAGAAGAATTTGGAATGTTTAAAACCAAGGAATGTTTGTACATTTAGCTAAAACATCTTTTGATTTCACAGTTTGGTTTACATTTAGTCATTTCCCAAGGTTTGATCACCAGTTTCATTGTTCATTTATTTATTTAACACAACAACCCATCTCTAAACAATTTATGCTAGAAATATAAATAGTGGTGGTGGGGCTCATGCACCTGGTGAGATGTTGCCCTCCTGTTGTTCTCTTTTGGTTTAATAACCATAATTAATGGTTATTTTGGGAAGTTATGTTCCCAATAATTTTGGAAAGAGTAAGGCAGTTTAAAAATGGGAACATAATTTTGAACTGTATATGAAAAAATGGAATTTATCATTTATTATTTTTATGGAATTTATAAATGTTATGAATCTGTGGGTTTATCAAGCAATAACTACATGTTCAAAACTTTGTTAATAGTTTTAAAAGACTTGCAGGTTTAACTGATAAACAGCGTAATCTAAATCTTCTTCCCCCCACCAATATTTAATTACTGTTGAAAAAGTTCTGATATCATTGAGTGCAGTCATAGGGCCCCAGCTGATACAGTGAGTATGTTGCATCTAGTATTTACAGCTTGATTGACAACCTGTAATATAAACATTAGTCCAAACATGATCTTAAAGTGAAACTACACCCATGCGAGAAGCCAGCAGTCCTTCTGCCACGCGCCATAAATCGTTTACAGTTTGCTCATGCCAATGCATTTGAGAAACAGCTGCACCCTGGGATTAGCAGTTTGTAGAAGGCCTCGGATGAGCTAAATAAGGGCCTTCTGCTCTGGTTCTAAATGCTGGTAATGGAGAGAGTGCAATAACAGTAGTATTTTGTCTGCACCAAAAAGCAGTTTAGTTTGTTTAGGCAACGAGATAGGGGATTTGCATAATATAGGATAGTGAGTAATATTGTCCCATGCTATGAGAGTAGCTTATGATCATGTTGTTTATTCTTGAATTGAGTTGGTAATCAGTATTTTACATATGGAAGTCAGTATTCAGGTAAATGTTACATTCTAATAAATCGGGTATTGGATGACAGGGAAACATTTATTTAGTGATGTTTAGTATTCGTGAGCAGTGAATATATTGTCATGTGCTCCAGATATTGGGGAGGAGACTTTTATCTCATGTCTCATCAAGATTTTATTCTCAGTTTGTTAATATTTAATATTTAAATATGTCTAATTTGTTTCTTGATGACATGCAGGGAATTGAAAACATATCGTGCCAACTGAAGTATTGTAAAGAAAGATAAAACTCATATTGTGCTTGACTACCTATTTAAATTTGTGCTTGAGCAGAGATTGAATGAACTTAAAACCTGCATGAGCACATTGCACAACAGGTAAAACTACTACACATGGTGAGATAATTTATATGGCTTATATTAAGTTTGGCTAACTGACTTACCTGCTACTGAAAAGGTATTTCACTTTAATTATTGTGAGTGGGTGTCAGTATACTGTACGCATCCTTCAGTCAGTAGGAGATAGACAATAGCATGTTGGCTGTCAATATAGTCTTTACATCAGAAATCATAACTTGCATAGAATAGTGTGAGCATGCTTAGGGTTACACTTTAGTTACCCACATTGAATACTGGTGAAAAAGTACTTAAGCTAAATGGTATTGTCCTTACCATTAATAGGAAATGCTGCATAAGGGATGACTATGATTAGCTTAGTCTGCATCTAACTTACTAAAACATTTTATTTATCAGGATTGATTGAGCAAAGCCTTGATGTGCAGTGAGGGTAAATATATATGGATCCATCTGGAGATAATCAGAGTATGTGAAGGGATTTGGCTTGCAATGTTAGAGAAGTCTAAGAGCATTAATAAATGAATGAAAATGGAGAAATAGCTAAGTTACATATCTGTTAGCTGAAGAGAAAGAAAAGATGTAATAGATGAGATGGTCTGCTGTTCTTGGGTGGAATTGATGAATTCATGTGGGAATGTATATTACATTTTGAATGAAAGGGCTAGAAGTATGTCAGAAAGCATGAATTGGGATTATCAAGATTAGTTGTGAATATATTAGGAAATAAAGAATTCAGGGGCTGGCAACTGATGCCTGTAATGCTTCACTATATTACAGGCATATTAATGAAAGAACCAAAGATGAGTTTTGAAAAAGTTGTACAACATTCAAAGGAAAAATTATTCTTGCGCAGGTGGATGGGTGAAACACAAGTGTACAGTTTGCTGATGTGTACAGAAAAAGTGATTGACACATTCAGAAGAAACTAAAGAATAGATTTCTTTTAGGCATAATTTTTGAATTACTATATTTTGGCTTTGGCTCCCCTTTTCTTCATGGCAATTTAAGTGGTTTGTTCTGGCTTCCAGTTTGCTTTCTTCTCTTTCTTCAATTTTGGCCATGTCTTTTCTGATTGATTTTTAACAACCTCATTGAATTCATTCCTTAATTCCTCTGGTTCTCTATCAGTGAGGTTCAGGACTTCAAAGTGATTCCTGATGTTCTCTTTGAAAATGCAGGTGATGTCCATATATAGAGGTGTCATTTTGATTGTTTAAAGACAGTATTAGCTATGAAAAAAAATCATTGCAGTGGCAGTAATTGATAAATTTCATTTCCATTTCCTAACCCATACAATCCAGCTGTACTTTCCTCCTTAATATTTCAACTTTGGCATTCCAGTCTCTAAATCACAAGCAGTCAATCCTGTTTGCATTTTTCATCAATTTCAAATTGAAGTTAATCATGAAACTCATCCATCTCTTCTTCTACATTGGTGTTTGAAACATAAGCTTCAATTACCATCATATTAAAAGGTTGTCCACAAAATCTAATTGATACTATTTGGTCATTGATTGCAGCCAAGTACTGTTCTTGTTACACCATTTTAAACTATAAAAGTAACTCAATTTCTTTATTTTCATGTCCTCAGTTATAAATATGGTGATTTTCTGACTGAAAGTTTCTGATCTTAATGCATCTTAGTTTGCTGATGCTAAAATGTCAGTTTTTAGTAGTTTCATTTAATCTTTTATCGTGTTGAACTTTCCTGTGTTCATGCTTTTTATCTTCCATGTTTTTTACTGTAATTATCTTTGCTTCTACAGTTTTTTCCCTTTCTGGATATCCCAATGGCTTTAATTTAGCCACATCATAAAGACTTTAGTACCCTGGAAGATCCTCAATAGCATGTTGAGTGTCATTTGACTTGAGATGCCCATCATCAGGCATTATATTGTGAATCATTTTATCTTTTCTATTCATGTGGTTTTCTTGGTAAAAAAAACTGAAGTGGTTTACCATTGCCTTCTCCTAAGCAGCATGAATAGCTTTGCCATTGTCATTAAAATGATTGCCTCCAGCATTTTTCTGTATTGGTGCTGCCCAATATAGATGCCTGCTGGTTTAGCTGGGCAGCTGGGATGATCTTCATATCTTCGGTGACCCTGCTGGGAATATATACTACTGTACTATATATACTGTTGGCATACAGTCCCAATTTTCTTTGCTCATCATTCCAGGAACACACACATATTCTGCCACAATAAGGCAGCACAGCACAGAAATAGGTGAAGGGGGCTAGAGAAGACATGTGCAGCAGTGTGAATGGAATTAAAACTCGTTAAATATTTTGGGATGAAACTGAAGTGAGGAAAATCACTTCAGTGAAGTTCAATATTGAAGAGAGCAAGAAAGGTATGCACAATGACACCTTTGTTGTTTCTTGAACTTACAAATGAATGTATAAGGAATATTTATGATTACATTTTAGGTATGTTGGCTTGGGGCATTAATTTGTTTGTATTTTTACATTCTTTGTAACATTTCTGAGAAAGTAGTTGGTATCCAGGCGCAAAGGGCTCTGAATAAGAGAGATTACGTGGGGTCCTTTTAGTTGGGTTTTAAGCCTAGGCCTGGTATGGAGACTACATCGGTGTTCTTGTAGATGATCTGTAGAGGGACCTGGAGATAGAAGGGCACTCTTCTTATCTTTTTAAATCTCTCAGAAGCATTCATAATCTTTTAGTAGAATATGTGAAGGTTGGAAATTGGGGATACCATTCTGGAGTGATTCTACGCTTTCCTGAGTGGCTGGTGCCATTTTGTGTTATTGGGAAAGGAGAAATGAAGTCATTAGGGATACTGGTGTGGATTGCATCAGGGAGAATTATTTCTCATCCTGTTTAATGTCTACTTGAAATGACTAGGTCTTTAAAAAAAACTTTTTTTAAGAAAGCATAATTGTTAGATAATTTTTCAATGTAAATGTCAGTATCATTTNCTCTGCCCCCCCATCCCTCACCCTGCCTGCCCACAGGACCACTCACCGCCTCCAGGGCCTGCCACAGATCGTCCAGGCAGTCCAGCAACGCTATGGCGGCCACACCCTCTGCCCGCACCCTGCAGTATCAACTGCATGATGGGGTGTGAGGGCAGAGTCTTGTCTACGCTGCCTGGCTGCCATGTCCTTGGCTGCGCTGCTCCGTGTTGGCCACTCTCGGGAGCGACTCTCCTTCAGGGGGGCTACTGGAGAGGAGGGGGTCGCGGGGGAGGCGAGGCTGGGGCAACGGCAAGTGTGCCCACAGAGAGGGCTCCGAGTGCCGCCTCTGGCACCTGTGCCATAGGTTCGCCATCACTGCCTTAGAGATATTTCAAGCAGGTTAAGAAATTGTTAAGAAGGTTATCTGAAGGGCAATGCTGCAGGTTTTATTTTATCTAAATGATAGTTATCCAAAATGATGGGTGTTTTAATTTTTCTGACTTTCATTTTTAACGAGCATATATATTGACTTCTATTTTTCTATGGAATTCACGTAATAAAGTCCAAAAACCATTAAGGGCACATCATCATTAGACCCGTCTTACCTTACAGCAAGGGCTTGATTCATGTTTTGTCAAAATTCTTCTTCCTTTCAAGCATTTACCTCTGTGATGCTTATTTGGAAATTATTGGGACAGAAGTGTAATTTGACCCTTTTATGATCAACTAGGGTAATCCCAGTCTGTGAATTGCAGGTAAAAATAATTAATAGGCTAATAGGAATTTCAATATTTTAGATAAACTAACTGCAGATTTTAAAATCATTTTAATTACTATGAGAAGAATTTGGAATGTTTAAAACCAAGGAATGTTTGTACATTTAGCTAAAACATCTTTTGATTTCACAGTTTGGTTTACATTTAGTCATTTTCCAAGGTTTGATCACCAGTTTCATTGTTCATTTATTTATTTAACACAACAACCCATCTCTAAACAATTTATGCTAGAAATATAAATAGTGGTGGTGGGGTTCATGCACCTGGTGAGATGTTGCCCTCCTGTTGTTCTCTTTTGGTTTAATAACCATAATTAATGGTTATTTTGGACAGTTATGTTCCCAATAATTTTGGAAAGAGTAAGGCAGTTTAAAAATGGGAACATGATTTTGAACTGTATATGAAAAAATGGAATTTATCATTTATGATTTTTATGGAATTTATAAACGTTATGAATCTGTGGGTTTATCAAGCAATAACTACATGTTCAAAACTTTGTTAATAGTTTTAAAAGACTTGCAGGTTTAACTGATAAACAGCGTAATCTAAATCTTCTTTCCCCCACCAATATTTAATTACTGTTGAAAAAGTTCTGATATCATTGAGTGCAGTCATAGGGCCCCAGCTGATACAGTGAGTATGTTGCATCTAGTATTTACAGCTTGATTGACAACCTGTAATATAAACATTAGTCCAAACATGATCTTAAAGTGAAACTACACCCATGCGAGAAGCCAGCAGTCCTTCTGCCACGCGCCATAAATCGTTTACAGTTTGCTCATGCCAATGCATTTGAGAAACAGCTGCACCCTGGGATTAGCAGTTTGTAGAAGGCCTCGGATGAGCTAAATAAGGGCCTTCTGCTCTGGTTCTAAATGCTGGTAATGGAGAGAGTGCAATAACAGAAGTATTTTCTCTGTACCAAAAAGCACCAAAAGCTGTTTAGGCAACGAGATAGGGGATTTGCATAATATAGGATAGGGAGTAATATTGTCCCATGCTATGAGAGTAGCTTATGATCATGTTGCTTATTCTTGAATTGAGTTGGTAATCAGTATTTTACATATGGAAGCCAGTAATAGGGAAATGTTACATTCAAATAAATCGGGTATTGGGTGACAGGGAAACATTTATTTAGTGATGTTTAGTATTCGTGAGCAGTGAATATATTGTTATGTGCTCCAGATATTGGGGAGGAGACTTTTATCTCATGTCTCATCTCATCAAGATTTTATTCTCAGTTTGTTAATATTTAATATTTAAATATGTCTAATTTGTTCCTTGATGACATGCAGGGAATTGAGAACATATCGTGCCAATTGAAGTATTGTAAAGAAAGATAAAACTCATATTGTGCTTTACTACCTATTTAAATTTGTGCTTGAGCAGAGATTGAATGAACTTAAAACCTGCATGAGCATATTGCACAACAGGTAAAACTACTACACATGGTGAGATAATTTATATGGCTTATATTAAGTTTGGCTAACTGACTTACCTGCTACTGAAAAGGTATTTCACTTTAATTATTATGAGTGGGTGTCAGTATACTGTACGCATCCTTCAGTCAGTTGGCTGTCAATATAGTCTTTACATCAGAAATCATAACTTGCATAGAATAGTGTGAGCATGCTTAGGGTTACACTTTAGTTACCCACATTGAATACTGTTGAAAAAGTACTTAAGCTAAATGGTATTGTCCTTACCATTAATAGGAAATGCTGCATAAGGGATGACTATGATTAGCTTAGTCTGCATCTAACTTACTAAAACATTTTATTTTTCAGGATTGATTGAGCAAAGCCTTGATGTGCAGTGAGGGTAAATATATATGGATCCATCTGGAGATAATCAGAGTATGTGAAGGGATTTGGCTTGCAATGTTAGAGAAGTCTAAGAGCATTAATAAATGAATGAAAATGGAGAAATAGCTAAGTTACATATCTGTTAGCTGAAGAGAAAGAAAAGATGTAATAGATGAGATGGTCTGCTGTTCTTGAGTGGAATTGATGAATTCATGTGGGAATGTATATTACATTTTGAATGAAAGTGCTAGAAGTATGTCAGAAAGCATGAATTGGGATCATCAAGATTGGTTGTGAATATATTAGGAAATAAAGAATTCAGGGGCTGGCAACTGATGCCTGTAATGCTTCACTATATTACAGGCATATTAATGAAAGAACCAAAGATGAGTTTTGAAAAAGTTGTACAACATTCAAAGGAAAAATTATTCTTGCGCAGGTGGATGGGTGAAACACAAGTGTACAGTTTGCTGATGTGTACAGAAAAAGTGATTGACACATTCAGAAGAAACTAAAGAATAGATTTCTTTTAGGCATAATTTTTGAATTACTATATTTTGGTTTGTTCTGGCTTCCAGTTTGCTTTCTTCTCTTTCTTCAATTTTGGCCATGTCTTTTCTGATTGATTTTTAACAACCTCATTGAATTCATTCCTTAATTCCTCTGGTTCTCTATCAGTGAGGTTCAGGACTTCAAAGTGATTCCTGATGTTCTCTTTGAAAATGCAGGTGATGTCCATATATAGAGGTGTCATTTTGATTGTTTAAAGACAGTATTAGCTATGAAAAAAAATCATTGCAGTGGCAGTAATTGATAAATTTCATTTCCATTTCCTAACCCATACAATCCAGCTGTACTTTCCTCCTTAATATTTCAATATTTCAGTCTCTAAATCACAAGCAGTCAATCCTGTTTGCATTTTTCATCAATTTCAAATTGAAGTTAATCATGAAACTCATCCATCTCTTCTTCTACATTGGTGTTTGAAACATAAGCTTCAATTACCATCATATTAAAAGGTTGTCCACAAAATCTAATTGATACTATTTGGTCATTGATTGCAGCCAAGTACTGTTCTTGTTACACCATTTTAAACTATAAAAGTAACTCAATTTCTTTATTTTCATGTCCTCAGTTATAAATATGGTGATTTTCTGACTGAAAGTTTCTGATCTTAATGCATCTTAGTTTCCTGATGCTAAAATGTCAGTTTTTAGTAGTTTCATTTAATCTTTTATCGTGTTGAACTTTCCTGTGTTCATGCTTTTTATCTTCCATGTTTTTTACTGTAATTATCTTTGCTTCTACAGTTTTTTCCCTTTCTGGATATCCCAATGGCTTTAATTTAGCCACATCATAAAGACTTTAGTACCCTGGAAGATCCTCAATAGCATGTTGAGTGTCATTTGGCTTGAGATGCTCATCATCAGGCATTATATTGTGAATCATTTTATCTTTTCTATTCATGTGGTTTTCTTGGTAAAAAAAACTGAAGTGGTTTACCATTGCCTTCTCCTAAGCAGCATGAATAGCTTTGCCATTGTCATTAAAATGATTGCCTCCAGCATTTTTCTGTATTGGTGCTGCCCAATATAGATGCCTGCTGGTTTAGCTGGGCAGCTGGGATGATCTTCATATCTTCGGTGACCCTGCTGAGAATATATACTACTGTACTATATATACTGTTGGCATACAGTCCCAATTTTCTTTGCTCATCATTCCAGGAACACACACATATTCTGCCACAATAAGGCAGCACAGCACAGAAATAGGTGAAGGGGGCTAGAGAAGACATGTACAGCAGTGTGAATGGAATTAAAAGTCGTTAAATATTTTGGGATGAAACTGAAGTGAGGAAAATCACTTCAGTGAAGTTCAATATTGAAGAGAGCAAGAAAGGTATGCACAATGACACCTTTGTTGTTTCTTGAACTTACAAATGAATGTATAAGGAATATTTATGATTACATTTTAAGTATGTTGGCTTGGGGCATTAATTTGTTTGTGTTTTTACATTCTTTGTAACATTTCTGAGAAAGTAGTTGGTATCCAGGCGCAAAGGGCTCTGAATAAGAGAGATTACGTGGGGTCCTTTTAGTTGGGTTTTAAGCCTAGGCCTGGTATGGAGACTACATCGGAGACTACATCGGTGTTCTTGTAGATGATCTGTAGAGGGACCTGGAGATAGAAGGGCACTCTTCTTATCTTTTTAAATCTCTCAGAAGCATTCATAATCTTTTAGTAGAATATGTGAAGGTTGGAAATTGGGGATACCATTCTGGAGTGATTCTACGCTGTCCTGAGTGGCTGGTGCCATTTTGTGTTATTGGGAAAGGAGAAATGAAGTCATTAGGGATACTGGTGTGGATTGCATCAGGGAGAATTATTTCTCATCCTGTTTAATGTCTACTTGAAATGACTAGGTCTTTAAAAAAAACTTTTTTTAAGAAAGCATAATTGTTAGATAATTTTTCAATGTAAATGTCAGTATCATTT
>NW_015387020.1:504811-506682 GCF_001527695.2 Protobothrops mucrosquamatus | reverse complement strand
AATTATATTTCATTTCTATCTACCTACTCTGATAAAACCCAATTCTTACTCTATGCTGGATTCTGTCATACTATGAAAGGCGAGGAGGATAAGCAGGTTTTTTTTTATGACTCTCACTTCCTTCATTAACAACAAAGTGACCGTTTATGGTACCAGAAATACCAGAGGAATACAGAGATCTTGCTGAAGTTTTCAGCGAGGAAAGGGCGGATGAGCTTCCCCCCCATCGACCCACCGACTGTGCCATAGAATTCAAGCCTGGGGCAAAACTCCCGAAGCCCAGATTATACTCCATGAGCCCAAAGGAGAAGGAGGAAATGGAAAGATTCATAAAGAAAAACCTAGAAAGGGGGTTCATTGAACCAGCCAAGCCTAAAGTGGCCGCCCCGGTCCTCTTTAGAGAGAAGAAGGACGGCTCTTTATGCTTATGCGTGGATTATAGGCTCCTGAATACAATCAGTGAAAGCAACCTATACCCCCTACCCCTCATGAAGGACATGTTATCACACCTCTCGAAAGGAATTTTTTTTTACTAAACTAGATCTAAGGGAAGCGGACTACCACGTGAGAATTAAGGAAGGGGATGAATGGAAAACCGCATTTAACTGCCCAATGGGGTGCTACCAATTCAAAGTTTTGCCATTTGGATTACAAGGGGGCCCCACAGTATTTATGCAATTAATCAACGAGGTACTAAGGGAGCACCTATTTAAGGGGGTCCTGGTTTACTTAGATGACATCCTTATCTTCACCGAATCTAAAAAGGAACATGTCAACCTAATCAGAGCGGTTTTAAAGAAACTGCGAGCCGCCCACCTATATGCCAAACTATCGAAATGCGAATTCCACCAGGAAAGGATAGACTACCTAGGTTATCGCATATCCCCACAGTGCATTGAAATGGACCCAGAAAAGGTCAGAGCAGTATTAGAATGGGCACCACCTCACACAAGAAAGCAACTGCAAAGTTTCCTGGGTTTTGCAAACTTTTACTGCCAATTCATTCCCTCATTTGCCCAGATAGCCTTGCTCCTCACGAACTTACTAAAAATGAAGGGAGCATCCTCAGTAAAACCTAATCAACCACTAAAGTGGACAATGGAGTGCCAAGCGGCGTTTGAGAGATTGAAGAGACTCTTTTCTGCCGAACCAGTACTGAGGCACCCAGACATGGATAAGCCCTTTATAATACAGGCGGATGCAAGTGATGTGGCAGTGGGAACTGTACTATTACAAGAAAACGATGAAGGGGTATTGCAACATGTGCATATACATCCAAGAAACTCACCAAAATGGAAAAGCGCTGGCCTGTCTGGGAGAAAGAGGCATACGGGATACGTTGGTCATTACTCACATGGTGCCAGTTCCTGGAAGACAATAAAATCCCTTTCCAGGTGTGGACAGACCACAAAAATTTGGAAGCCTTGAAAACACCCAGGAAGCTCAACCCCAAGCAAGCCCTCTGGTCCCAGCATTTTCACCAATTCCACTTTACGCTCAAGCATTTGCCGGGGGGAAAGAACTTCCTGGCAGATGCACTATCTCGCATGCCCCAATATAATAGCATGCGAGCCACCGACTCTAAACCGATAATGGTAGAATCACAACTGGCAGCGCCAGTAACCACCAGAGCCCAAGCTAAATTAAAACCGCAGCTGGATAGCCAAACTGGAATTGAATTCCAGAAATGTTTGGAAACAGATGAATGGTTCCAGAAAAATAAACACGTGGGCACAATGAAAGACGAACTGCCTTGGGTGGGAGAAAAGTTATATATACCAACAACCCAAAGAGTCACATTCATGCAGCTTTGCCATGACACAAAATCAGCAGGGCATTTTAGATTTGTAAAAACTTTACACTTAATTAAA
>NW_015387020.1:500246-502490 GCF_001527695.2 Protobothrops mucrosquamatus | reverse complement strand
AAGCAGGCTCGGGACGATGCAAGAGTCCCGGGCATTTGCAAAAGCTGCCCGGGACCAGACTGAGCGGC
Organism: Protobothrops mucrosquamatus; assembly: GCF_001527695.2. Taxonomy (NCBI): domain Eukaryota; kingdom Metazoa; phylum Chordata; class Lepidosauria; order Squamata; family Viperidae; genus Protobothrops; species Protobothrops mucrosquamatus. Next base: position 502,422 of record NW_015387020.1, on the reverse strand, counting down.
GCCGGCCTTGCGAGCATGCGCAAGGCGGGAAAAGACTGCCTGCTATTGGTTGGAATTGCCCGGGGATCCGGGGGTATAAATAGAGGCCTGCGTGCCTCTGTTCTTGTTGGTTGTTAGCTGTAAGAGAGTGACAATAAAGGTCTGTTAGCAACATGCATTGCCTCCTTCGCCATTATTCTCCGGACTTAACACTGGTGACGAAGGTGGGATTTAGTCTAAACAGCTAGGGAAGCTTGAAGACTCAACCAAAAGAAGTCCGGAAGAGGGACGACAGCGTTGAAGTCAGCGTCTATCCTGCCAGTACAGCATCGCTGGAGGGTGAGTGCAGCTGAAGAAAACCCTGTCCCTTGATCATGGCGAAAATCGGTCGCTTATCTGAATTTGATGTCTCTCACCCGGAGAAATGGGAATCTTACGTTGCAAGGGTGGAGACTTACTTCCGCGTAAATCAGATAAGGGAAGATGGTCTAAAGGCTGCCACAATGTTGTGCGTTTGTGGGCAAGACGCCTTTGAGATCGCCGAAAATTTAGTCACCCCGGACTCACTAGAAACTGTTTCATACTCTGATCTGAAGAAATTTTTGAAAGAACATTTCCAGCCCAAGCAATCTGTTATTGCTTGGAGGCACACATTTGAACTGAGAGATCAGTGAGCTGGGGAATCAGCAAAAGAATTTATTGCAGCCTTGAGAAGAGCAGCTAAACCGTGTGAGTTCAAGGATCTAGAAGAAAGGCTGTGCGATTGTTTTGTGTGCGGACTGAGGAACAGAGACTTACAGCAGAAGCTGTTTGCTAAGGAAGATGTCTCTTTCCAAGATGCTCTGCGAGAGGTTACGGCAGAGGAAGCGGCAGGTGGAGCGGTAAAGAATCTGCGGCCCACTCGAAGTGCTCCAGAGACTGCAACCATCCACAAGGAGGACGTGCGGGAGGATTCGGAAGAGGATCCTGAAGATGAAGTGGACAAGCTTTATCAAGCAGCCGGAAGGAGGCCCAAAGATCGTCTGGACAAAGGCCCAGCTGAGCTTCAATGCTTCGGATGCGGAGGTCGCCACAAGTGAGCGGAATGTCGGTTCCGTTCCGCCATTTGCCGAGTGTGCCGAAAGAAAGGCCACATCGCTGCAGTTTGCCTAGGTCGACAGAAGGTACAACCGAAGGAAGAATTGAATCTGAAAGGTACCAGGGTCCCCAGCCAAAACAGGGTGGGTTTCTGTGCAACACGCAGGAATATATTAAGAATAGGCACACACAAACCCCTTAAAAAGAAATTGTCCCTTAAAGTAAGACTGCAAGGAGTTCCATTGTCGATGGAACTAGACACGGGGTCTGCCCTATCCATAATTTCCCTCAACACATTTCACAAAATCTGCAGCAGCAGTGGCCAGAGAACTTCGCTAAGGCCTTCTAATGTAATCCTTACTGATTTTCAAAATTCCAAGGTGTGCATTAAGGGGGAGGCCACCCTTAAGGTACAGTATAAGAATTTTGAAGGCCCCTTAGACGTGCTGGTTGTTGGGGGTGAGCGCACAAGTCTGATTGGACTTGATTGGTTCGAGGCCTTAGGAATCCAGGTAACAGGGCTGCACAAAATGCAAATGGAGACCCTTGCAGATGTCTGCAAGGAGTTTGCAGATGTGTTCAGTTCTGAACTAGGATCCTACAAGGGACCTCCAGTTTCACTAAAGCTAGACTCAGCTGTACAACCCATAAAAGTTAAACCTAGGAGAGTACCATTTGCTCTTAAGGGCAAGATTGATGCTGAACTGGACAAGTTGCTCCAGCAAGGCATATTAGAGCCTGTAGACTCCAGCCCTTGGGAAACTCCCATTGTAACGCCTTTAAAGGCAAATGGGGACATTCGTATTTGTGCAGACTACAAGTGCACACTAAACAAGGCCCTACAGCAACATGCTTATCCTGTGCCTGTAGTGAGCCACATTTTGGCTTCTCTTAAGGAGGGTAAGATTTTTGCAAAGCTTAACCTGGCTCAAGCGTATCAACAGTTGCCTGTTGATGATGCAGCAGCAGAGGCTCAAACTATTGTTACCCATAGAGGGGCTTTCAAGGTGAAAAGGTTGCAGTTTGGGGTGAATGTAGCCCCTGGCATTTTTCAAAGTGTAATGGAAAACACCCTGAGGGGTATTCCTGGTGTGTGTCCTTATTTTGATGACGTCCTCAT
>NW_015387020.1:494607-497127 GCF_001527695.2 Protobothrops mucrosquamatus | reverse complement strand
AGCATTCTGAAGAAAAGTGTGGTGTGATTCAGAGTTTTGTCAAAGGCAATTCAAAGAAAATCTATACAAAGACTGTTTCTGTCTTCAAATGGGGCTACCTGGTAAACATTATAAAGACAGTCTATTTTCTTTTTGTTGCAGGAGTAACTAAGGGAAGTAGTTCTCTTTAGACAGAACAATTTATTTCTAACAGTAGTTCGATTCCAGGAATCACTTCTTAAGCACAAGAATTCAAGTGTACCACTTCCACCATCAGTAAGCTACAATCTGCCACTGTTGTTCTAGTATTTTGATATTTGCTCTTTGCAGACCTATGCCATGATAAGGCATAAAAAATACACCCAAAGACAAATTACATAATTGTCCCAAAGGTGCTTTTTTAAAAAGGCAACTGGACATCAGTTCTTCAGAACTGAAGAAGCTTCTTGGATGAAAAGCAAAACATTTTTAAAGGAAAAAATGAAGAAAGTTCAGTTGCCTTTTAGAAAAAGACCTTTGGGACAAGCATGACCTGGATGATTGAGAATCTCCATAGACTAATTACATGGTTCTTTACAAAAAATGATTCCACTTAAGACTTTATTATATGTCTGTCACCCATTTACATCAAGCTCAAGTCACTTTTAAGGGGGAGGGTGGTCGAACTGAGCATGATCGTGCAGACAAGGACTCAAGGAAGCTGTAAGGACCCACCTCACTTTACATCTTAAGAATACAGAGCTCTTGGAATATCTTTTCCAACAGGCATATTTATTAAGAGAAAATGATTGTAGGCGTGCTAGACAGGATCTGAGGAATTCTCTCCCACCCTTCAATGTTTTAAGTGTTTTCAAGCAGCCCCCACCCCACAGTTCTTCCAAACAATGATCCTCCTCCTGTCTTTCCCAGACTCCAGGCACTGCATTGTTCCCCCCCTTTTCCCTTACTGCCGGCAAAAGGGAGACTTCAGAGAGGAGTAGATGAAAGGTTATGGCCATATTGTTATGGTCAGTCCTCTTGGTGAGAATCCACATTCAGTCCCTTTGAAGTTTAATGAAGGAAGTTAGAGCCATAAAACCCCTTTGCTAATCCCCCTTCCCCTTCATAGTATGACAGAATCCAGAGAGAGAGCAGAAATGGAGTTTTCCATAGTCGATAACTAGAAATGAACTATAATTGGATTCTGACATCCTGCCCCCTTAAAAATAAGAGAGATCCACCTGTAAAGAAAACAAAACAGGTATAAAAGTTAGTCTGGCTTGTTAGGATACTCTGTATGAAACTTCTTTAATAGCTTTGGGGCTCTGACATGACGTTTATGGACCCACTCGTTTTGTGAGGCAGGGAGGTGTTTCCATGCTACTAGGTATTGAATTGCCCCATGATATCTCCTAGAATCTAGGATTTCCTTTATCTCGAAGTGTTGTTCGCCTTCCACCATGATTGGAGGGGGGGGGGTTTGACTGTAAAGGTGACTGATGCTCTCTTTTCAGCAAACTGCAATCAAAAATTGGGTGTATTTGCCTGAGATTTTTGGGTAATTCTAATTCTACTGTTACTGGGTTTATGATTCTTTTAATTGGAAAAGGCCCTATATATTTTGGTCCAAGTTTTTTACAGAGTTGTAGGGATTTTAGGTATTTTGTAGATAAGTACACCATTTCTCCTATAATGAATGGTGTAGGTTCAACCCTTGTGCTTTGTATGCCTGCCTAGCTTCATCTAGGGCTTTTCTAACTATTGGCCAGGTGTTTTGTAATTGTTCTATCCATTCTTTCAGTCATGGGATCGCCGGTTTGTTTGGGGTTAGTTCTGGCATGGGGTTGAAACTTTGACCGGTAGCTATTTGAAAAGGAGTGTAACCTGTGCTGGAGTGGACTTCCAAAATGCAGACGTAAATTGCATTCCCCTATCAGAGATGATGCGTTGGGGTGCCCCATGCAATCTGTAAATATGCTGGATGGGGCATGCGACCGTCCAGACGACAGTATTCCCATTGCTTTCTGGTAATTCTAGTATAAAAACCATGGCAATTTCCCTCCAAGGGGCTGAGGGATTTGCCACTGTTTGTAACAGTCTGGGCGATTTCCCTTGCAACCTCTTTGCAGTTGCACACTTTGGGCAGCTGGCCACAGTGGAATCATTTTTGTAAAGAACCATGTAATTAGTCTATGGAGATTCTCAATCATCCAGGTCATGCTTGTCCCAAAGGTCTTTTTCTAAAAGGCAACTGAACTTTCTTCATTTTTTCCTTTAAAAATGTTTTGCTTTTCATCCAAGAAGCTTCTTCAGTTCTGAAGAACTGATGTCCAGTTGCCTTTTTAAAAAAGCACCTTTGGGAAAATTATGTAATTTGTCTTTGGGTGTATTTTTTATGCCTTATCATGGCATAGGTCTGCAAAGAGCAAATATCAAAATACTAGAACAACAGTGGCAGATTGTAGCTTACTGATGGTGGAAGTGGTACACTTGAATTCTTGTGCTTAAGAAGTGATTCCTGGAATTGAACTACTGTTAGAAATAAATTGTTCTGTCTAAAGA
>NW_015387020.1:470008-494573 GCF_001527695.2 Protobothrops mucrosquamatus | reverse complement strand
AATTATGTAATTTGTCTTTGGGTGTATTTTTTATGCCTTATCATGGCATAGGTCTGCAAAGAGCAAATATCAAAATACTAGAACAACAGTGGCAGATTGTAGCTTACTGATGGTGGAAGTGGTACACTTGAATTCTTGTGCTTAAGAAGTGATTCCTGGAATTGAACTACTGTTAGAAATAAATTGTTCTGTCTAAAGATAACTACTTCCCTTAGTTACTCCTGCAACAAAAAGAAAATAGACTGTCTTTATAATGTTTACCAGGTAGCCCCATTTGAAGACAGAAACAGTCTTTGTATAGATTTTCTTTGAATTGCCTTTGACAAAACTCTGAATCACACCACACTTTTCTTCAGAATGCTGAGCTGCAGAATATTATCATATGAATCTGATGCCTTCAAAAGAAAGGGGGAAATGAAAACATTTCAGGTTTAGCAATCTGTAAAAAAAAAAAGTCTGCAAGTTATTTAACAATTACTTAAGAGCTTAGGTGTAAGGACCCACCTCAATCTTACATCTTAAGAAGACAGAACTCTTGGAATATCTCTTCCAACAGGGATCTTTATTAAGAGAAGCTGATTGTAGGCATGTTAGACAGGATCTGGGGAATCCTTTCCCACCCTTCAATGTTTTAAAATGTTCCCAAGCAGCCCCCACCCCACAGTTCTTCTGGGCAATTCAATCCGTCATCCGCTCCGTTGGCACGATCACTCATCCTCTCTTTCCCAGATCCCAGGCATTGGATTTCCCCCCACCCCTTTTTCCTCACTGCCGGCAAAGAGGAGAAATTCAGAGGGACTAAGATGAAAGGCAGATGGCCGCATTGTTATGTTTAATCCTCTTGAAGAGAATCCACAAACAGTCACTTTGCTGTTAATGAAGGAAGTGAGAGTCATTAAACCCCCCTGCTTATTCTCCTCCCCTTTCGTAGTATGACAGAATCTAGCATAGAGTAAGAATTCGGTTTTATCAGAGTAGGTAGATAGAAATGAAAAATAAGAGAGATCCACCTGTAAAGAAAACAAAACAGATATAAAAGTTTGTCTGGCTTGTTAGGATACTCTGTATGAAACTTCTTTAATAGCTTCGGGGCTCTGACATGACGTTTATGGACCCACTCGTTTTGTGAGGCGGGGAGGTGTTTCCATGCTACTAGCTATTGAATAGTCCCATGATATCTCCTAGAGTCTAGGATTTCCTTTATCTCGAAATGTTGTTCTCCTTCCACCATGATTGGGGGTGGGGGGGGGAGTTTTGGCCGTAAGGGTGACTGCTGTTCTCTTTTCAGTAAACTGCAATGGAAAATTGGGTGTATTTGCCTAAGATTTTTGGGTAGTTTTAATTCTACTGTTAGTGGGTTTATGATTCTTTTAATTGGAAAAGGCCCTATATATTTTGGTCCACATTTTTTACAGGGTTGTAGGGATTTGTATATAAGTACACCATTTCTCCTATAATGAATGGTGTAGGTTCGACCCTTTTTTTTCTGCTTGTGTTTTGTATGCTTGCCTAGCTTCATCCAGAGCTTTTCTAACTATTGGCCAGGTATTTTGTAATTGTTCCATCCATTCTTTCAGTGATGTGATTGCTGGTTCATTTGGGGTTAGTTCTGGCATCGGATTGAAACTTTGACCGGTAGCTATTTGAAAAGGAGTGTAACCTGTGCTGGACTGGACTGCATTATTGTAAGCAACTTCTGCGAAAGGGAGTAGGTCCGTCCAATCCGACTGTTGGAAATTAAGAAAGCATCTTAAATATTGCTCAAGTACTGAGTTCGAATTTTCTGCTTGTCCGTTCCCCTTCGGGTGATGGCTAGATGTCAGTCCCTGAGTAGTCCCTAAGAGGGATAAAAATTCCTTCCAAAATGCAGATGTAAATTGCACTCCCCTATCAGAGATGATGCGTTGGGGTGCCCCATGCAATCTGTAAATATGCTGGATGAAAAGTTTCGCTAAGGCTTTTGCGGTGGGAATCTTTTGGCAAGGGATAAAGTGCACCTGTTTGGAAAACAAGTCCGTGACCGTCCAGACAACAGTATTCCCATTGCTTTCTGGTAATTCTACTATAAAATCCATGGCTATTTCCCTCCAAGGGGCTGAGGGATTTGCCACTGTTTGTAACAGTCTGGGCGATTTCCCTTGCAACCTCTTTGCAGTTGCACACTTTGGGCAGCTGGCCACATAACTTTCTATGTCTTTTTTCATGGATGGCCACCAAAATTGCCGTTTAATTAAGTGTAAAGTTTTTACAAATCTAAAATGCCCTGCTGATTTTGTGTCATGGCAAAGCTGCATGAATGTGACTCTTTGGGTTGTTGGTATATATAACTTTTCTCCCACCCAAGGCAGTTCGTCTTTCATTGTGCCCACGTGTTTATTTTTCTGGAACCATTCATNATCTGCGGCTTAAACTTTATCTTTTTCTTAAAAATATTTTGAATATTCCACCATATCTTTATCCAGAATGCCTTTACCCCCCTGCATGTCCACCACATATGAAAATAAGTTGCATCTAAGTTTCCACATCTCCAACACTTAGGTTGTAGATTAGGATACATGCAGGACAATTTTTGAGGATCCAAATGCCACCTATAAAACATTTTATAAAAATTTTCTCTTAAATTTTGAGCTTGAGTAAATTTTACGTTCCTAATCCAAATTGTCTCCCATGTTTCCAGTAGGATTGGTTCTTGTATATTTTGAGCCCATTTTATCATACAATCCTTCACCAATTCTGTTTCTGAATCCAATTCAACCAATGCACTATAAATTCTTTTTATATGAGCTTGAGATTGATCTCTAATCTGTTTCATCAAATTTACATCCTGTAATGTAATACCAACTTTTTGATCCAAACGCCACCTTATTGACAATTGGTTATAATAAAACCAAGAATATTCAATATTTTCTTGTTTCAAATCTACTAAAGATTTAAGTTGCCAATCTCGTCCTACCGGAAAGAGTAGTTCCTTATAAGAAACTTTATCCAAATTAACTCCCCTAGATATCCCCTCTATTATCTGTCCTGGACTTGCCCAAATAGGAATCTTAAAAAATATGGAACGCTTCACGAATTTGCGTGTCATCCTTGCGCAGGGGCCATGCTAATCTTCTCTGTATCGTTCCAATTTTAGTATATGTGCTGCCGAAGCGAGCACCACCTCTATTTTCTTTATGCCTGTAGAAAGTTTTTTTTTTCTTGGAGCTATTCCCTTTTCTGGTGAAGCGGCTTTTTAAATGGGGGGAAAGAAACACAAAGGATCAAATTTATTTTTGTTTTAATGGTTGATTTTATTTTTGGATATTGGGAGCCTCAAGAAAGTTTTTTATAATATTTGGAGAAAATTGTTTGCTTTTACCTCTATGGTGTCCAGAAGGATTGAACATCTGATTACTTTCTGGGGGACACTCTCTGATAAATTTATTCATTGTACTTGCTATCTTTTCTTCTCTGGAAAAGCTTTTATTTTGTACAAAGGAAAAAGACGAGGAAACTGGGAGGAGATGGATATTGTGATTGTTTCTTAAATATAGTCTCCTTCAAAAGGATAAGGATTTGAAATATAATAAAGATGGAGGAAACCGGTGTAGATCCTACTTATAAGTATATTTTGGACAAAATTTTGGAAAATACAGAGAAGATAATTGCTTGCTCAAAGGAGATCTCTTTGTTTCGACAAGGCAAAAGACAAGGACTAAGTGAAATATCAGTTTATACACAAGATACTTGTGCTCAGCTTACCGAGGTGGAAGAAGCAAACTCACAGTTGGACAATCAAGTGATTTTGGAAAAAAGACTTGATAGCAATGGACAAAGGACTTATGATAAGGAACTGGATGATCTCGCTTTAGAAGGACAAGTTGGCCAGCAGACGCCATTTGATTTTGAGATAGAGGAAAAAACATGGGAAGAAGAGAAAAAAGCAATCAAAGAGGACAATATAAAAGAAAGGATTTTAATTGAAATTTATTCAACGTTAAAAGAAAGGGAAAATAATGTTTTGCTACGAGTCATTCAGATTAATTATAGCTTTTATATTAATTTAACAAAATGCACAATGGGAGCTTCCTTTTTGGAATGTATAGTGTGGCAGGCGGAGTCCCGATTATGGAAACCTGTTTGGATTAGAAAGAAACCCAGAATAAGATATAAATATTAAATCTGATTATAGTAATCTGGTAAAGGTTTTATAGCGAACTGGATTGATTTGGATTTGGACTTTGTTAAAAGGGCTTTATATGTTTTAATATTAGAGATGGTATAATGAGAAAAAAACTGAAATATGGGAAATGATGGAATTAATTATTGGAGATTTGGAGAAACAGTGAAAAATAATAGAATATTGATGAGAAAGAGAAGAATTTATTTTTGGAGTTAATAATGTTTAAATAAAAAAAACACTTGGGGCACCTGAATATTAAATGAATATGTTAGTTTAAGATTAAATATTTGCAAAATTAAGAAAGCATGATACAGGATCTTTGGGATGGATAATGAGTTTGTAAATTTTTATGGATTAATGGAATTTATATAGAGTGATATACTCAATGAAAATTTGTTTTAGAAAATTTTAATGAGCTTATAACAATATAAATAGATAGAGAATGTTAGTTTATTTTTAATTATATAACTTGGATGAAATGTTATATCAGTGAAGGAATAGGTTTTTAAAAGATATTGACTTGATTATAATGTTTTTAAATAAATGGAGAGTTCATTAAGTTTAAGTTTAAATGTTTGAAGAAATATAGGTTTTTATAGATTAATTTTTTTATTGATTAATGTAGTTGATGGTTAGACATAGTAATGAATGAATTCATCTGAAAATGTATTAATTTGATTATAATATGCTATATAGATAGGGAAATTTTTAAGAAATAATGTGTATACATTTACTATGTTATTGTTTGTTTGTTTGTTTTTAAAAAGTGATCACCATGTTTCCACATGGGTTCTTAAGCTGTGTTGGTGTAAAATGGAAAACTAATAAAAATTGTTTTGGAAAAAAAAAAAGGAACTGGCGCCACGTGAGTAAGGACCACCGAATCCCGTATGCCTCTTTCTCCCAGACAGGCCAGTGCTTTTCCGTTTCAGTGAGTTTCTTGGATGTATATGCACAGGGTTGCAATACCCCTTCATCGTTTTCTTGTAATAGTATAGCTCCCACTGCCACATCACTTGCATCCGCCTGTATTACGAAGGGCTTGTCCATGTCTGGGTGCCTCAGTACTGGTTCAGCAGAAAAAAGTCTCTTTAATCTCTCAAACGCTGCTTGGCATTCCATTGTCCATTTTAGTGGCTAGATAGGTTTTACTGAGGATGCTCCCTTCATTTTTAGTAAGTTCGTGAGGGGCAGGGCTATCTGGGCAAATGAGGGGATGAATTGGCGGTAAAAGTTTGCGAAGCCCAGGAAACTTTGATTAATTGCATAAATACTGCGGGGGGGGGCTTGTAATCCAAATGGCAAGACTTTGAATTGGTAGCACCCCATTGGGCAGCCTATAATCCACACATAAGTGTAAAGAGCCATCCTTCTTCTCTCTAAAGAGGACCGGAGCGGCCACTTTTGGCTTTGCAGTTTTGATGAACCCCCTTTCTAGGTTTTTCTTTATAAATCTTTCCATTTCCTCCTTCTCCTTTGGGCTCATGGAGTATAATCTGGGCTGAGGGCTTGAATTCTATGGCACAGTCCCTGGGTCAGTGGGGGGGAAGCTTATCCGCCCTCTGCTCACTGAAAACTTCAGCAAGATCTCTGTATTCCTCTGGTATTTCTGGTAGCCCCTTTTCCTCTCCCATGGATGCTTTTTCTGTTCTTAATTTTGGTAGATCCCCTTGGGGTTTTATGTCCATAGGATCCCCTTTCGGGAAATTGATTTCTGCCATCCTCCAATTCACCCAGGGGTTCCATTTCTTTAACCATTCCATCCCTAGGATCATCGGGCATTCCATGCCTGGGGTTACTACAAATGTTATGTCTTCCTGATGTTTGCCAGGGAGAGGTGTATTGGTAAAGTGGCTAGGGTAGCTGCCCCCCCCGGCTATGGATCCATCTAATTGGCCAAATGAGATTGGTTGTTCCAGTCTCCTCGACGGAATGCCCAGGTTCCCCACTAGCGCCGGGCTAATGAGGCAGCGGGTGCAGCCAGAGTCTATTAAGGCTTTCACCTTGACAGCTTCGGTCATGGGGGGAATGAATATAGTCACTGTCTTGAGGATGGGTGCGATGGCTCCACTTACCAGGGGTTCACCCTCCGAGCTGTCGTCTGAAGCATCCACCGGTCCTGCAGTGTAGGCTGGAGTTCTTTCCCCCCGATGAGCAGAGGTAGGGGATTCTACAGCCTCCATCATTCTCATGGCAGGTTCTTTTGGCTTAGCTGGAGACTTCCCGTATTTGCTGACCAGTGATCTGTCTGGGTTGTGCTGGGGGGCTTTTGAGCAGCATTCTACAGCCCGATGCCCCTCTCTCCAGCACTTGAAACACCCCATTTGCTTCTTGGCCGTAGCCGATGGCTTCCCTGGTTCGCGTGTCGACTCAGGCGGTGAGTGGCTCCATTGTTTTCCTCGGCGGTGCCTCTTCAGTAGGTCGATCTCTGCTTCCTCTGCCAGGACGTACCATTCGTCGAGTTGGTGTGGGTCCCCTCGGGGCAGGCAAGCATCATATAGGTTGTAATTTAGGCCGTCTTTGCAATGGCTAAGGAGGATGTCTTCCAGCCAGTTCAGTTTGCTGGCAATTGCCCGGAATTGCTTGGTGTTTGCCTTGCCTCATCATTTTGATCCTTTTGTGGGCTTTGCAATCAGCCAGGGGGTCCTCAAATTGCCTTCTCAGAGAGGACATGAACCGGTTGAAGTCATTGAGCTCTGGGGCATCGAAGTCGTGCAAGTTCACCACCCAATCTGCGGCCAGCCCGTCCAGAGCAGATTGCATGATCCGGATACAGGCTTTGTCGCTGGAGATGTGCCACCCGTATTCCTCCATGTAGCTGAGGACTTGGATCAGGAAAAATCCCAAGCGTGTCGGCTCCCCCTTGAATCTCACATCCAGTGGTGGTAGTCTTTGAATGGATCGATGCCTTCGCTGTCGGTGGTATTGCCTTCCATCCAGATCACCATGTGCTGGTTGGGAGGGAGTGGGGACTACTGGATCAGCGGACATCCCCGGGGCTGCAAGTTCCACTTCCCCCTCGGTGTCTCTCCAATTGTGGCTCCAGGAGCTGGTGCAGCCGTAGGGCTCAGAATTCTCCTCTCCTAGGGAGCTGAGGGTTCTCTTCATCAAGTCAATAGGTTTCTCTAGGATCCAGCTCGAGTGTGGTTCCCAGCTTCCTTCCTCTTTGCTTGCGTACAGGGATTTCCCCATCTCCTGCTTCCATTCTGGTTGGTTGACCCCCCATCTCAGGGTCACCTTTCTTGATTTCTTTTCCCACTCGCCTTTCTTTCCAACGCCCATTGACCACCGAGGTTTGTGGTTGTGCGTCTTCACCACCTCTTCTCCTGAGGAATCTGACTTCTCAGATCCTGACATCTGGCAGGTTTTCAGTCGGGGCAGCGGCTCTCTCTCCGGGGGGCTTCCTCCCTTCCCTGCTCCCTCGTCTGACATGGTATTTTTTGCAAAGTCCCCTGGCAAGGTTCTCCCTTCCAGGTGGACTATTTTTGCAGATCCTGTCTAATGTAAGGACCCATCTCACTTTACATCTTAAGAATACAGAACTCTTGGAATATCTTTTCCAACAGGCATATTTATTAAGAAAAAATGATTGTAGGCATGCTAGCCAGGATCTGAGGAATTCTCTCCCACCCTTCAATGTTTTAAGACTTTTCAAGCAGCCCCCACCCCACAGTTCTTCCGGGCGACGATCCTCCTCCTCTCTTTTTCCAGACTCCAGGCGCTGCATTGTCCCCCCCCCTTTTCCCTTACTGCCGGCAAAAGGGAGACAGAAAGTAAAAGCTAAATAAGTAGGCAAATAATAAGGAAAAGAGAGGAACATTAGAAATCAAGGAAGAATAGGACTAATAAAGAGGCAAATCTTAACAAGGCAAATCTTAAATAATAAGTTAGGGAGGAATTGGAGCTCAATTGTTTTTTAAAAAACAGAGGGAAGAAAAGGATAAATAAAACTAACATAATAGTAAAAAAGTTAAATAAATAACAAGGTAGAAAAACGAGCACAAACAGGCAAAAAAAAAAGATTTAAAAATAGGTATAATTACCTAGAACAGAGAAGGAAGAAACAAGGCTAACAGCAAAGCATATCCACCAACCAAAAAAGAGGGATTTTCAAACAATAAATTCATGGAACAGGTGACTGATACTATTGTGGTATGCAATACATGTTCCATGTATGTGCTTATGCCCAAAGACCACCCAAATTATACATTCATTAAATGTAAACTATGTGAACTACTAGACGAAAAAGTAAGGGACTTAGAAGCAACTTTAGCCAAACTCCAACCTACTCAGGAAAACTATACCCAAACCGAACCAAATAATGAACAAATAACTCCCAGAGGATTTGACCCTACTGATAAACCCTTGGAGGAAGACAAATGGAGGTATGTCACACATAGAAAGAAACACAATAATCAAAGAGAGAAGCAGCATACATCTAACAAACCCCTACTGCCCAATCTAACTCAACCCAAAGCAGCCCCATTAAAACTGAGCAATCAATTTCTCCCCCTAGATGGAAATACACAGACCCACAACCTCCCCGTTAAAGAAAACATGCGGACACCTAGCAAAGAAACAACACTAAATATCCCTTAAAAGGTCACATCAACACATACCTTAGAAAACAGAAAAGCGCCCCAGACTCCACCCCCAAAAAGGAAGGCGAGTGTTGATAAAAGGAGATTCTATCCTCAAAGGAACTGAATCAGCCATCTGCAGACTGGACATACAATCCAGGGAGTTATGTTGTCTCTCTGGAGCAAAAATCAAAGATGTGGCCGAGAACCAAAATAATTAGGCCCACAGATTACTACCCTTTCTTCCTCCTTCACATTGGGATGAATGACACAACAAAGAACCTGAGTACAATATTGAGAGATTATAAGCAACTAGGCAATAAAGTTAAGGAACTAGGAGCACAAGTAATGTTCTCATCAATACTCCCAACGAAAGACCAACACCCACTGAGGGGAAAAAAGAATTCTAGAAATAAACCACTGTCTAAAGCAGGGGTGGGCAACCTTGGTTCTTTTATGACTTGTGGATTTCAACTCCCAGAATTCCTGAGCCAGCATAGCTCAGCTTGGAAACCTCTCCCTTTCCCCTCAGCATGGTTGGCTCAGGAATTCTGGGAGTTGAAGTCCACGAGTCATAAAAGAGCCAAGGTTGCCTACCCCTGGTCTAAAGGGTTGGTATCGCCAAGAAAACTTTGTTTCCTGGACCATGGACTTCATTTCCTATGTGACAGACTCTTGGAAAGGGATGGGCTGCACCTCACGAAAATAGGAAAAAATGTATTTGAGAAAAGATTGGCCCAACTCATCAGGAGGGCTTTAAACTAAAATTGAGGGGGAAGGGTGACCAATCATTAGAATCTCTAGAACACAAAACCAGTCAAAAATCCCAGAAAACTAATCAAACAATGAAGTAGGGAGTGATGAGAAAAAAGAAAAACTCAAACAACAATCAGGAGATGCAAAAAACATACTCATAAGGCCGTGGTGGCGAACCTATGGCACGTGGCATGCAGAGCCGTCCCTGTGGGCACATGCGCCATTGCCAAGACAGAGGGATGCAGGGCTGGTCTCCTCCCCTCCCCCTCCTCCTCTTCACGCATGCGGAGTCTGGGAACAGCTGCAAGAGCTGGGCGGGGTGAGGGAACCTATAAAAGAGCAGTGAGGGTGGCTATGATATAGTTGGCATTACAGAAACCTCGTGGGACGAAACCCATGACTGGAATGTATTGATGGAAGGATACAAATTGTTCAAAAGAAATAGATCTACAAAAAGAGGAAGGGGAGTTGCACTATATGTAAGAGAACACTACATATCTACAGAAATGCACATGATCAAAGATAAAATCACTCCAGAATGTATATAGGTCAATATAAAAGGGGGAGAAAGTGACATTGCCATAGGTGTGTATTACAGGTCACCCAACCAATCAGAAGAAATAGATGAACTCTTTGACAACCAGTTAACAAGCATACCACAGTAGTAATGGGAGATTTCAACTATCCAGATATCAACTGGGAGACCAACTCTGCAGCGAGTGGGACATCAAACAGAGTCCTAACCAACCTAGCTGATAACTTCATTCTTTGCATCAGTCTTCACACAAAAAGAAATCACAGGTGATCCCCAAGTTACAAGCATTCATATAACACTCATTCGAAGTTACGTGATAAGTGCCCCCTAGTGCTTATGAGCAAGTCCCCAAATTACAAATATTGCAGCACCTATCTCACCTTGACAAATATAAATCACCGGGACTCAACAGATTACATTCTAGAGTTCTGAAGGAACTGGTAGATATTATCTCAGAACCGTTGCATCATATCTTTAAAAATCTGGGCACACCAGGGAAGTACCTGAGGATTGGAAAAGGGCTGATGTGGTTCCCATCTTCAAGAAAGGAAACAAAAACAGACTCAGGAAACTACAGACCAAACAGCTTAACATCAATATCTGAGAAGATTCTAGAGAAGATAATCAAAGAAACAGATCTGTGAACAACTAGAAGCAAACAAAGTTAAAACTGGTAGCCAGCATGGGTTTGTTAAAAACAGATCATGTCAAATCAATCTTATTTCATTCTTTGATAAAGTGACTAAATTAGTAGACCAGCGAAATGCCATTGACATAGTATAATTAGATTTCAGTAAGGAATTTGACAAAGTAGACCACAACCTACTTCTTTGTAAGCTAAAAAGAGGTGGAATAGACAACATCGCCACCAGATGGTTTTGTAACTGGCTGACAAACAACAAGTAGTCCTCAATGGTACTACATCCACATGGAGAGAAGTGAGCAGTGGAGAGAAGTGAGCAGGCTCCGTCTTAGGCCCAGTACTCTTCAATATCTTCATAAATGACATAGATGAGGAAATAGAAGGAGAATTCATCAAATTTGCAGATGACACTAAACTGGCAGGAACAGTCAACACCCCAGAAGACAAGCTCAGGATCAAAAAAGATATTCACAAATGTGAACAATGGGCCCTATCCAACAAATGTGAAGAAAATAAAAGTTTTACATTTAGGCAGGAAAAAACAAAAGTATAAGTACAGATTGTCAGTGTGTAAGAATTTATGAACTGGAATAGCCATAGCAATGAACCAGCCAATGGGAACTGTTATTTAATTGAGACACAGGATTGGCTGAGTGAGGCATGTGATCCAGCCTAGATCTGGGCATGTCTTAGTCTCTCTCTGTGTCCTGATCTCCTGAGTTAGTTGTTGTTGATGTTCCCCAGAGCTGAATGAAACTGTATGTATCATGTTTATATATATATTATAGATAAAGTTTTTCTAAACTATGCCTCCTGCTCATTTTGAAAGTGTGCTTATTTTTTGGGCTTATTTTTGTGCTGAAAAGCTGTAAAACTCTTAACAAGTTATGGACCCAGATCCCAGCCAGCCCTTTCACACAGTTCAAACTGAAGAAAGAGATTGAGGCTCAACATGGAGCTGTAATTAAGCTGAAGGACTGTCTGAGTTAAATAAGAAAGAAAAAGACAAAGGCAGAGACTCAGCTGAAGGCTTGCAGGATGGCTGATTTAAAGGAGAGCTCTCTGCCTCGATTGGGACAAAAGAATTATCTTATTTGGGCTGCAAAAATGGAATGCTTCCTGAAGGCTGATAGAAGTAAAAGAAAGGTCTTCAAAATTTAATATTGAAAGAGAAATTTAAAATTGAATTTGCTGCAGTGGAAATTTACTGAGTGGAGAAGCTATGATGGGAAACAGGAAAGGTTAACATAAAGAAAGGATGTAAAGGAAATATGTAGGCAAAAATAGCTGGGTCTTAAGAGTGGGAAAGGAAGAAGAAAACATCTGTAATAGAAGATAACTAGCAAAACAGGAAAGAATCTATTTTTCTAAGAAGTCATAAAAAAGGAGGCCAGAACTCAGACAACTGAGCATGCACAATTAATTGATTAATATTAACTGACACACCTTGCATAAATTATCTCCTAATTTTAATGTACATGTGATGTATGATTTAGTATGTAGCAGGAAATATGTAGGAGGCAGTCGGAAAGAGTGTAACCTTGTAGTACTTCAGCCAATGGGGAAAGAGGAGGGATGTGGCGGCCGGGACAAGGGATGTATAAAGAAGGAAATATTTTGGGTTAAAAGTTTGGAGAGAACCAAGCTTTGATAGCTTTTCTCCCCGCTTATTGCAATAAACGAAACAAAAGGCCTTCACTGTGTCTTGGCTGGTTATTGGTCAGGCGAGCTTGCCTCTGGTCACAAAGGAAAGTAGCCAGGAGCACATAACAAGGCTAAGGAGCTCTGGGATATTGTGATTAATTCAACCCAGGGGCAATTAGCAGCTGCAGATCAACAGAGCCATGATAAGGCACTGACTTACATCATCTTAAGTGTGGAAGATTCTTAAATGTAGCTGACTTAAAAACTGCAAAATAGGTTTGGCTGAAGTTGAGAAATGTGCATGTGAATGCTTCAGTATGCAATATAGTGCAATTATCGAGGCAATTGTACAGAGCCCGGCTGCTGCTGCATAAGAGCATAGAAGAGCATTTGCTCCACATGCAGAAACTTTTTGTTGAATTAGAAGAGTGGAGAAATACAGATTCCTGAATCTCAGAAGGTGCTGTTGGTACTAAATAGTCTTGATTAAATGTGGGCCATCGTTTCAGCTGTTTTTGAATGCAGACCAGAACAGGAATTAAGTATGGAAGGACTTAAAGCCTGTTTGATTTCTGAAGAACAGAAATGCCATTTTAGAACAAGCCAAGAGGAGAAATTCCTGAGGTGGGGGTCCAAGGAGCAGAGAGAGCAGGGCAGCAAGCTGCCTGTCTACAGAGATCAGGTTACATCTCAGCAGAGAATTCTCAAGAAGAAACAACATGAGAAAAAGAAATGCTTCATCTGTGGGCTGAAACTCATTTAAAGAAAGATTGTTTACAAGGAAGAAAAACAGAACATGCACAAGCTGCTGCTGCAAAAGTTAGCTATTTTAATAGCAGAGACAAATGGTTAATAGACAATTGGGCTAGTCAAACAATTGTTAATAATTCTAAGTTGTTTTCCAGATTGGATTCAACTGGAGGAGATGCAGTGGCCTTAGCAAATGGCCAGAAAGCAAAAGTTATGGGGAAAGGCAGTGTGTGCTGATTCCATGTTTGGAGGAAAGGCTTAATAATGTATTACGTGTGCCTGAAATGGAGCATAATTTACTAAGTGTCTCCAGTCTTGACAAACAAGGGTTTGAGACCACATTTGTAAATGGGAAATGTCTCATAAAAAGAAATGGGAATGTATATGCACAGTGCATAAAACAGGATAATCTTTATGTGTTGCAGGCACAAAAGGTTAAATGTGGCCAAACATTTGATAATGTGGCACAACATGATTCATGCATTCATCTCTTGCACAGAAAGCTTGGCCATGCCAGCTTCAGAGTGTTGCAAAGGATGCCAGAGTTTGCAGAGGAATTAAATTTGAAAGGGTATAAGGCATACTTAGACTGTGCAATATGTAAATCATCGAAATCCAAGATATTCCCAGTGAGCAAGAAGAGCACAAGGCAGACAACAAGGGTTCTAGAGCTGGTACATGCAGATTTAGTAGGACCAATGCAAGCCAGCTTGGAGGAGCAAGGTATACGCTGGTCATTGTAGATGATTTCAGCAGAGGTACTGCAGAAGTTCAAGCAATGGGTGAGCTTCGCAGAAAGAAGATATAGGCAACAGGTATGCCAGCTGCAAACTGACGGGTTCAGAATTCATGTCAGCAAGTTTTCAACAGTGGTTGGGACAGCTAGGAATAAGACATAGATGCACAAATCCGTACACAGCAGCTGAGAATGGCATGGCTGAAAGACAGGATGGAATCTTGCAGACCATGAAAGACTCACTGCTGGAGGATTCTGGTCTGAGCAGGTCATATTGGGGTGAAGCCATGTTGACTGCTAATTATGTAGTCAATAGGCTGCCTCCAGAAGTTGTGAATGCTCCAACACTAGGGAAAAAATATTAATATTTTATTAATTTTCTATTTTTACAATGAAGTGCCTAATAGACAACATGATGACTGAGTCATTAGTGATTCTGTGGTATATGTAGGCTTCTTCAAACTAAATCCAATGTTATACCCTCCAGTACATTCTCTCTTCTTCTGGTAATAGACATTTTTCCACAGTAGGCAAATACAATTCTTATTGTTATAAGTAAATATACAATTGCCTATCAACATTTGTTACATTTTTCTAATAGTGTCTGTTATGTACTGAATATATATAAAGTGTGTTAATCCCTGCTAAAGTGAAACTAACTTAACTTCAACTGCTTGTGAAGCTAAAATGAAACTAACCTTTAGATGACCCTGACTGTTAACTCCAACTGTTTTGGAGGGAAACTTTAAACATTCATATTTGGGCATTTTTTTAAAGCATTATGATTGGTTAAGGCCCTGTGGGGTCAGAGTATAAATTACAGGCAATTGCCTGCAGTTCTCCAGTTCTAATTTGAGTCAATAAATAACATTGTAACTATGCTGGTCTGCTCCTTGCCTCCTGAAGCCCACTACACAATAGAAGGTTGGATGCTGCAGGGGAGAGAGCTGCTGCTAACCAAGAGACTGAAATCACTGGGTGATAGGTTGGGTAAAGAGCCCTGGCAGTCCTAGTTCTCACCCTCCCGCCTACCAGTAAGCCACACTGGAGGCACGCTGAAATCACTGGGTGTCAGACCAGGTAAAGAGCCCTGGTGGGACCACGCTCCCCTCCCTGCCTGCCAGTAAGACACACTGGAGGCACAGATATACCTGATGGATCTGTCCCCAGGATCCCAAAGTGCAGCACAGCTCCAACCCCAGCAGTACAGGCATTAACCAACACCACAGGGGCCTCCCCAAAATGGCTAACTTGTGAAGGCTCAACGAGTTCAATATCCAGAACAGTGGAGCTCATACGTCTCCCGAGTAGTCAGCTATCTCCAGGCTAACCAGATCACAGATGATGGCCTGAAGGCGGCAACCTTACTATGTGTCTGTGGACAAGCCACGTTTGATATCACTGAAAACCTGATAGCACTGGCAAGTATAGAGACTGTGGCCTATGCAGACCTCAAGAAAAAATTAAGGGAACATTTTGAGCCGAAACTCTCAGTAATCGCCTGGCACCATGCATTCGAGCAACATGAGCAGAGATCTGGGGAATCTGCAGCAGAATTTATGGCAGCCCTTCCCCAAGCTTCGCGCCAATGCAAGTTCCCTGACCTGGAAGACCATCTTAGAGACAGGCTTCTTTGCGGCCTGCATAATAGAGAATTACAGCAGCGCCTATTCGCCATGGAGAAACTGACTTTCCAAGATGCATTGAAGGAAGTCATAGTGGAACAGACTGCCAGAGGGGCAATGAAGACTCTCTGGCCCCCTAAAACACACACCAGCCCCACAGCGATCCACCAAGAGACCTCAGAAGGCTCGGGGGAGGCCAGTAAATTGATCGTTTGTGGAGAGAGACACCCAGATGGCCACACTCCACAAAGCAAGCGACTTCCCCACAGAGCTGCACAAGCTGCGGGGGACAGCATGAAAGAGCAGAGTGCCGATTCCGCACAGCATTATGCCATGCCTGTGGAAAGCAAGGGCACCTTGCCAGAGTTTGCAGAGGTCATCAGCAGGAAACGAAACCTGCAACACAGCAGCACAAGGGGAAATGGCCCCCAGGACAGAACAGAGTTGAATACTGCTCAGGAAGGCATAGCATCCAATGCACAGGGGCCCAACATTCCATCAAAGAAAAGATAAGACTCCAACTAAGACTGCAAGGGGTCCCATGCTCTATGGAGCTAGATATTGGATCAGCCCTGTCCATTATCTCCTCCAGGACTTTCAACTACATTTGCAAATGTAGCCGATGGGTCCCGTTCAAATCATCGAGCTTAGTGCTAACGAACTTCCAGAATTGCCATGTTCCCGTAAGGGGAGAAGCTACCATTAGAGTACAATTCAGAGAGTTTGAGGATCCCCTCAGCGTAGTTGTCGTAGAGGGACATAGGACTGGTTCAAGGCTCTGGGCATCAGGGTGACGGGCATCCATCGAACACAAATAGCTGATCTAGCAGCAGTATGCCAACAATATGCTGACGTATTCAGCACAGAGTTGGGACAATACAAAGGGGCACCCATTTCACTCCACCTCAATCCAGCAGTAACTCCAATCTGATTAAAACCGCGCAGGGTTCCTTTTGCATTGAAGTCAAAAATTGATGCGGAACTAGACAAACTGGTACAGCAGGGAGTGCTCTAACCGGTGGACTGTAGCCAGTGGGGGACTCCAATAGTGACCCCAGTTAAGCCTAATGGGGACGTCCGCATCTGTGCAGACTACAAGTGCACCATAAACAAGGCACTACAGCAACATGCTTACCCTGTACCAGTAGTGAGCCACATCCTCGCTTCGCTCCAGGGAGGCCGAATCTTTGCTAAATTGACCTCGCCCAAGCTTACCAGCAGCTACCGGTAGACGACACTACCGCAGAAGCACAAACAATCATCACACACAGAGGTGCATTCCGAATGCGCCACTTGTAGTTTGGGATAAGCATAGCACCAGGGTTGTTCCAAAATATTATGGAATGAACACTGAAGAACATTCCTGGTGTCTGCCTGTATTTTGATGACATCCTGATCGCAGGGGAATCAGCAGCAGTCCTGGCAGAATGTCTCCATGCAGTACTCCAATGTTTCCGCGAGGCAGGCCTAAGACTCAAGAAGGAAAAGTGCCAGATCGGCATGGAATCCACAGAATTCTTGGGTTTCCGCATCGATGCTGCTGGAATCTACCCATCTGATGCAAAGCTAAAGGCAATTCAGCAAGCCCCCACACCAAAATCCAAGGGGGAGCTACAAGCATTCCTGGGCTTGCTCAATTTTTACCACTCCTTCTTACCACATAAGGCTGCCCTGGCAGAACTGCTACACCACCTACTGGACAAAAAACGCCCTGGGTCTGGTCATGCACCCAAGACAAAGCATTCAAGGCAGTAAAATCATTGTTATCATTGGACTCCATCCTAGCTCATTTCAACGAAAACCTACCAGTAACACTAGCCTGTGACACTTTGCCATACGGCAGACATGTCAAACACAAGGCCCGGGGGCTGGATGCGGCCCGCGAAGTGGTTTCATGTGGCCTGCAAAGCCATCCTGGAAACAGTGAGGGAACAGCCCCCGCTGCCTTGGCCCTGGCCCAGGCCAGCCGGGAGCCAATGTACAATTTTGTGGTGGCCATCTATGCTGAAATTCATTCAGTCTTAGCTCCACAAGGCCGTCTAGAAACAGCGAGAAACCAGCTCCTGTGTCGGCCCTGCCCCCTGGGTGCATGTTGGAGAGGTGTCACACTTTGTGAGGAATGAAGAAATGGGCTAGCCTTGGCGCTTGCCCCGGTCCCACCCCCTTCTGCCAGAAACCCTCAGATCTGTCCCACTCCTGCCCAGGCCCCCACAGGCACCCTTGACACAAATGATGTAGAGCTGGCCATGCCCACCCAGTAGGCCACATCCACTCCATCCATGCCCACCAAGTAGGCCGCACCCACCCGCCCCCCCGAGGGCAACCGCAATGCTGATGCGGCCCTCAATGAAATTGAGTTTGACACCCCTGCCATACGGCATTGGGGCAGTACTAAGCCACAGGATGCCAGATGGTAGAGAGGCCTCCATCGCAAAGTATTCTAGAACATTATCATCGGCTGAAAGAAACTATGCCCAGATAGACAACGAAGCCCTCGCCATAGTGGCTGGCATTAAGAAGTTCCACAACTTTTTTTATATACAATATTTTATTAAGTTTTATAAGATTAGGGAAGGGATAGGGTCAATATAGATATTGGGGTTCAGGGTAGGGTTCAGGGATGGGATTGGGATAGGGGTAGGTACAACAATGGGGTTGCCCCCAATAACATTTCCAAGCTTTAGCAAGTAGACTATTGTCCGGGTATACATGTTCAATGACAGTAATTAATGTAATAGTAAATAGCTATAGTCAATAAGAATAACAATAATCATAAAGAGTATCAATTAATCAGATATCATTTATCTTATTAAATATCACAATCATTTCTCACTAGATCATTTTGCTAACCATTGGTAAAAAAAAATCCCATGTTTTAAAATAGACTGAGTCTTCTTTCTCTTTAATCCCTAAGGGTTAGTCTGTCCATTTTTGCATATTCTAAAATTTTCCTGATTATAATCTCATCAGATGGTATATTTTCATTTTTCCAATATTGGGCAAATGCTATTCTCGCAGCTGTCAATATGTGTAATATTAAATACTCATTCTCTTTCTCATATTTGGGTCCTAATATTCCTAACAAAAACAGTTCTGGCTTAAATTCTATCTGTACTTTAGTCATCTTTTCCATCCATGTATGAAACTTAAACCAATTTTTTTTTTTTTGCACTAGGACATACCCACCATATGATAGTAGGTATCTGGCTTTTGTTTACATTTCCAACAATTATTCAAAACATTTTTAAACATTTTCGCTAGTCTTATTGGTATCATATGCCATCTATAAAACATTTTATACAAGTTTTCTTTATATGAAGCTGCTTTAGTCAGTTTAATGTTTCTATCCCATAACTTTGCCAATCTTCTAAGTCTATAGAATATCCAAAGTTTTTTGCCCATACTATCACTGTTTCTTTTACTTGTTCTTCTTCCATCTTCCAGTTTAGCAGAAATCTATAAAGTTTCTTAATCAAGTTTTCATCTGTTTTCAAAAGTATTTAGTCAAATTCTATCTGTTCTTTATAAAATCCCATTGTCTTTACATCTTTCTCATATCTTGTTTGAATTTGCAAGTAAGGCCACCATGCTAAGTCAATACCTTGTTGTTTTAGGTCTTGCCTGTCTTTACGTTTTCCATCCTTATCCAAAATGTCTTTGTAAGTAACAAGTTTGTCATAGTTGATTAAATTTGGGTAAGCAAAGGCTTCCATTGTTGAAAGCCACTCTGGTATTTTAATATAAATGTTTTGTTTTATTCTCTCCCATTCTAGAAACAGTACATTCTTTATAGCATGATTTTGGAAATATCTGTGCATTTTATTTTTCCCATACCACAGAAAGGCATGCCAGCCCAATTGTATGTCATGCCCCTCTAGGAAAAGTAGTCTTTTATTTCTCAGTGTTATCCATTCTTTGAGCCATGGTAAAATGGCTGCTTGATAATATAGTCTCCAATCCGGGAGTCCAAATCCTCCACTGTCTTTAGCTTCTTGTAGCATTTTCACTTTAATTCGTGCTTTTTTCCCTTGCCATATAAATCTATAAGGACCCACTTCAATCCACATCTTAAGAAAGCAGAACTCTTGGAAACGGTTTCTTCCAACAGCGACTTTTATTAAGAGAAATTGATAGCAGGCATGATAGACAGGATCTGAGGGATTCCCTTACAATTCGATGTTTTAAAGTGTCCCTAAGCAGCCCCCCACCCAGCAGTTCTTCCGGGTGATTCAAACCGGCAGATTTCTAAGTGTTAACTCCAGGAAAGTTAATATCAATCTGGCTCCATTGGCACGATCATTCAACATCTCCTCACACAGATCCTGGATGCTGCATCTTCCCCCCCCCCCTTTCTCTCGCTGACCGGTAAGGAGGAGAAGTTCAGAGGGGCATAGGATGAAAGGCAAATGGTTACATTGTTATGGTTAGCAGACCCAAAGTGAATCAATAAAAGGTTACCTTGTAGTGAATAGAGGAAGTGAAAGTAATACAAAACCCTATGCATACCCCCCCTCCCCCTTAGTAGTATGACAGGATCCAGGAGAGAGTAAGAATTGATTTTATATCAGAGAAGATAGATAGAAACGAAATATAACTGGATTCTGACAAAATCTCAATATTGTTGCATTTAAATCATCAAAAAATATCTTTCCCAATTTTACAGGAATTGTTTGGAATAAAAAGAGTAAAAAGACACTCATCTTCACTGTCGCTATTCTTCCCAGCAGTGACAGTTGGAGGTTTTTCCACTTTTCCAAGTCTCATTTTATTTGTTTCAACAGTCTTTCGTAATTATCTTCTTTTAGTGTTGTACATCTTGATGTTAAATAAATTCCTAAATATTTAACTTTTTTTACTATTTGCAGATTTGTCTTTTTTGTGAGTTGGGTTTTCTGTTTGTCTGTTAAAGTTTTTGTTAATACCTTAGTCTTTTCTCTATTTATTTTCTATTTAGTAGTTGTTTCTAGTGGCTCCTCCAAGATGAAAAGCAAATCATCTGCAAAAACTTATAATTTATATTTTTGCTCTTTTATCTCCAGTCCTTTAATTTCCGTGTCCTGCCTAATATTTCTAGCCAGTACTTCCAATGTTAGTATAAATAGCAAAGGGGATAATGGGCATCCCTGTCTTGTACCTTTTTTTAATGTCAAAGCTTTCTGTATAATCTCCATTTAAGATTATCCTGGTTGTTTGTTTATTGTAGATTGCTTGAATTGCATTTATGAAATTTTTGCCAAAGTCCATTTCCATCAGTTGCTGGAACATAAATTGCCAATTTAAGTTGTCAAAGGCTTTTTGCACATCAAGAAATATCAATGCCATCTGTTTCCCTGGATGATTTTCATAGTATTCCAGAATGTTTAAGATGCTCCTTAAGTCATTTTTTTATCTGTCTTTTTAAGGTAGAAAACCATTTTGGTTTGTGTGGATAAATTCAGTCAGGACTCTCTGCTCCCCAGGTCCGATTTTCATCTGCTGGTAGGTCCGTTTGGACCGAATGCTGCCCCAGAGAGGTGGCCACCAAAGGGTGAAACTTTGGGGACCATAGGCCAGTGGTAGCCAGCTCGCTGAAGCCAAAGCAGCCCCTGAAATCAGCGGAAGAAAGGTGGACTGCATTTATGCAATCTGACATTAACAGCTGATCGTCGGAGATGGAGAAAGCAGCGCAGATTGACAGCAAACAGCTTAGCCGGGTGAGAACACTCTCTTCTTTCCTGGAGAAGTTGGATTTTTTGCTAAATAGCCTGCTTGTAGCCTAAGAGCAAAGCTTTTAGGTAGGGGGTGGAATTTCCTTTCCTCCCTGTATACAAGCGGCGGTTTAAGCTATTTTGCATTTCACAACAAACTCTCAACACTATAATGCTCTCTGAGACTTAATAGAAACTTGGGAAGCTTGCTTCTTTTATGGACACCTTTTTTCTCTGCTTTAAGTTGGAAAGCCACTGCAATTTTACTTGTTACTTTTAAAACCCTACAAACTTTTTTTTTCCTCTGGACGTCTTTCTTTTTTTTCCTACCTAAGTGCTGAGAACAGATACATTGTATCCCTGGTGGTTACATTGAAAACTTTTTCTTTTTTCTCTCTCTCTTTGTCTGGTGTTTATTCAGACTAGAAGTTTGGCTCTATGCCCAGACATGCTTATCTAAGACCTTGAAGCTTGTTGAAAAAGAAAAAGGAGGCTTTTTTCTGTTTTCCTTTGGCTGTACAACACAGACTATTCCTTTTAGATACATGATATTTTGAGTCATCTCTCTTCTTGGACTATAAACATTTTGCCAAGAAGAACTGACTACCAAGGAACTTTTTTTCCTTCTTTTTTTTCCTGTCTTTGAACAGGACCTGGTGGATTATAAATTGGACATCTTTCCCTTTTGCTTTTTGTTTTTTCCTATTTCCTTTTTTTCCTTTTTTCTTTTTTTGAATCTTCTTTTTAATATTCCTTTTTTTAGTGGAAGAGTTTTTCTCCTCCCCTTTTTTACTATTACTGTTTTTGTTCCCCCTTTTTTTGCTTTTTCCTTGTTGACATTTTTAGTGCTTTTTTTTTTGAACTATTTTTTTCTCTTCAACTTTTTGTGGTTTTCCCTCCTAGCAATAGGAGCTTACTGGATTACAATTGGCCATTGGGCCACCTGGTGGATTACAATATAAGACACTAACTTAAAGATGAGCGCTTCAAATTTGACTAAACTTGGGAGAAAAGGGTCTTCTGCTCCTGCTTCGACTTCTGCAAGTCCAGTCTACCAAAAATCAATCACGACAGTGTTACAGCAAGAAAAAATGGATGCCCAACAAAAGGATACCCAGGCAATACTATGGGCAATTGCAGCTCAGGCGGTATCCTCGACTAAAAATTACGAAGATTTGAAAAATGATCTCGATAAAATGAATAAAAAAATTGAAAGCTTCCAACAGGTGAGTACAGATAATCAACAAAGAATCCAAAAGATAGAAGACAAATCAGTGGAAGTCTATCAGAAATTAGAATGCTTAAAAGATGAGAATCAAAGATTGGCCTAAACAAATGTGGAACTGGAAGACACTCTGGCAGTGATAGAGATGGAAAGAGCATCATACTTTTTAAGATTTCAAAACATAATAGAAGATAAGGATGAGAAACTTTTCGATTTGATAACCGAGCTACTTGCAGATCTTTTAGGAATGGGAAAGGCTGAAATGGAAGGAGAATTAGACCAGGTCTTTAGAGTCAAGCTATGCCAGAAGAAACAGAGTTCCCAGGGAAGTTCATGTTAGATTTCTTAAAAGATCCACATGAGATGAGATTTTGAGAAAAGTGAGAGATCAACCGCTAAAATACAAAGAAAAGGAAGTAGCAGTGCTCAAGCAAATTCCCAGAAGGATAAGAAAGACTCAAAGAGATTACCAGTTTTTAACCAGGAAATTGCTTGACAAAGGAGTGAACTTTAGATGGTTGGTCCCAGAAGGGATATTAATTTTCTGGGATTCGAAAAGATACAGATTGGACACCCCGCTCAAAGCAGTGGACTTTTTTGACAACCACAGATCCTTTTTGGAAAAAGGGGATCCTGAACCTAAGAAGCAAGAGGAAACGGGTGCTGCAGGAGCGCCTAAACAAGTAAAGGAGGAAGAAGTTAAAAAGACTTCCCCAGAGGAAGGAGCAAGACCAAGAGATCAGAGACAGATAAGATCGCCTAGAAGATTGAGATATAAATATAACTGAAGTCATGGAGGAGATTGGAATTTTATCAATAAATATAAATGGACTGAATTCTCCCTCAAAAAAGAGAAAAACTTTAACTAGACTACAAAAGTTAAAAATGGACATGCCTTCAAGAGACACACATTAAGAGACAGCATTTCAGAATTTTAAAACAACCGAAAATGGGCAAGCTTCACTTTACACTTGCACCCCAAAAGAAAAGAGGTATAGCCCTTTATATAAAAGAAAAGATGAATCCTAAACAAGTCTATGCAGACGAAGAGGGAAGAATACTAATGGTGGAAATTATGGTGGACCAAAAGCAGATATTGATGGTTGCAATATATGCACCCAATGATAAGCAAGAGCAATTTTATCACCAATTACACAATAAAATAGTGGATCTAAATTACCAAAACCTCTGCATACTGGGAGATTTCAATGCAATAGTAGATGCAACCCAGTACTATAAAAGCCATAAACAAGGGAGAAAAGGAGGAAGTACTCTACCCAAAGGCTTTTTAAAAATGAAAGAAGTATTGTCTATTCAAGATATATGGGGAGAGAGGAATCCAGAAAAAATCACAATACACATTTTACTCAAATATACATAAATCATGGTCTAGAATCAATATGATATAGACATCTTATTATTTGAAAATGATAATACAAGAGGTTGAGATAGAAACCAATGTTTGGGCAGACCATAACCCAATAAAAATGATCTGGAAAGGAACCAAGAAAAACCTAAGATGGTCTCTGAATAAATCTATACTGAAAGAAAAAGAATTCTTACAATTAGCAACAACGGAAATGGAATTTTTCTTCAAAATAAACAAGAAAGAAGAAACCTCTCTCCCAAATGTGTGGGATACAGCCAAAGCATATTTTAGAGGCATGGCTATAACTTATACTGCTAAAAAGAATACTGCTAAAAAGAATAAAGAAAAGAAACAATTACAGTTAAAGTTGAGAGAAGAACTCAAAAAACTGGAACTTGAGCTACAAATTGACCCACAAAAGAAAGTTCTTAAGAAACAAATGGAGATAATAAAACATAAACTAAACTTGGCCGAGATGGATATAATGGCACAGCAGATTAAATGGACTAAACAGAACTTCTTCAAAAATGCTAATAAGCTGGGAAGATGGTTAGCATACAGACTGAAGAAAGAAAAAGAAAAAAGAATGATAAATAAGCTACAAGATTCAAAAGGAGAGTTACACTTCCACAATGATGCAATGAAAAAAATCATCAAGGCCTATTACGAGACACTTTACAAGGCAGAGGTAGTTCCTAAAGAGGGAATACAGGCCTATATGAAAGAATTGTAAACAAATCACTAGCCTACAAGGACAGATTATTTATCTAGGGTCTGTAATCTCTGCTCTTCAGGCAGAAATTAGGTGTCCAGTTCAGCCCCTGTACTCTAGTAAGCCTCCATGCTATCAGCC
>NW_015387020.1:438300-467461 GCF_001527695.2 Protobothrops mucrosquamatus | reverse complement strand
CTGACAAATTGAAAGATAAAAAGGACAAGTATAGAAAGTGGAAAGAGGGGCACATAACTAAGTCAGAATATCAGCAAATAGCCCAAGCCTCCAAAGATGAAGTGAGGAAAGCCAAGGCTCAAAATGAACTAAGGCTTGCGACCAAAGTCAAAAATAACAAAAAAAGCTTCTTTCAACATGTAAAAAACAAGAAAAAAGTTAAGGAAATGATTGGTCCATTAGTGGGGGAAAGTGGCAAGAAGGTGACAAGTAACAGGGAGAAAGCAGAAGTATTTAACTCGTTTTTTGCATCTGTCTTTACACAAAGGGAAAAAACAGACCAACCTATCGAAACTAGTGCCATAAAAAAACAGATAGAAACACAAGTTAAGATAGACAAGAAAATGGTAAGTGAGCACCTGTCCAGCCTAGACGAGTTCAAATCACCAGGACCAGATGGATTACACCCCAAGGTTCTCAAGGAACTGGCAGATGTGATCTCAGAACCACTGAACTATATTTTTCAAAGATCCTGGAGCACAGGGGAACTACCAGAGGACTGGAAAAGAGCTGATGTAGTTCCCATCTACAAAAAAGGGGGGGAAATGGACCCAGGAAATTACAGACCTATCAGCCTGACCTCAATACCTGGGAAGATCCTGGAAAAGATAATCAAACAACGAATCAACGAACACCTAGAGGCAAACAAAGTCATTACTAAAAGCCAACATGGGTTTGTCAAAAATAGATCATGTCAGACAAATCTTATTGCATTCTTTAACCAAGTGACAAAATTAGTGGATCAGAGGAATGCTGTGGACATAATTTACTTGGACTTCAGTAAGGCATTTGATAAAGTAGATCACAACCTACTACTTGACAAGATAGAAAAATGTGGGGTAGAAAGCACCACCACCAGATGGATACGTAGCTGGCTGACCGGCCATAATCAGCGTGTGGTCCTCAATGGAACCGCATCTACATGGAGGGAAGTGTATAGTGGGGTGCCCCAGGGCTCTGTTCTGGGCCCAGTACTCTTCAACATCTTTATCAACGATTTGGATGAGGGGATAAATGGGGAACTCATCAAATTTGCAGACGACATCAAGCTGGCAGGAATAGCCAACACTCCAGAAGACAGGCTTAAGATACAGAAGGATCTGGACAGACTTGAACACTGAGCGCTATCTAACAAAATGAAATTCAATGGTGAAAAAAGCAAGGTTCTACATTTAGGAAAGAAAAACCAAATGCACAGGTATAGTATAGGTGGTACCTTGTTCAATAGTAGTAATTGTGAGAGGGACCTCGGAGTCCTAGTGGACAATCACCTAAATATGAGCCAGCAGTGTGCTGCAGCTGCCAAAAAGGCCAACACAGTGCTAGGTTGCATTAACAGAGGGATAGAATCAAGATCACGTGAAGTGTTAATACCACTTTACAATGCCTTGGTAAGGCCACACTTGGAATACTGCATCCAGTTTTGGTCACCGCNATGTAAAAAAGATGTTGAGACTCTAGAAAGAGTACAGAGAAGAGCAACAAAGATGATTAGGGACTGGAGGCTAAAGCATATAAGGAACGGTTGCTGGAATTGGGTATGTCTAGTTTAATGAAGAGAAGGACGAAGGGGGACATGATAGCAGTGTTCCAATATCTCAGGGGCTGCCACAAAGAAGAAGGTGTCAAGCTATTTTCCAAGGCGCCTGAAGGCAGGACAATAAGCAACGGGTGGAAACTAAGCAAGGAGAGAAGCAACCTAGAACTAAGGAGAAACTTCCTGACAGTTAGAACAATTAACCAGTGGAACAACCTGCCTCCAGAAGCAGTGAATGCTCCAACACTGGAGGTTTTTAAGAAGAGACTGGACAGCCATTTGTCCGAAATGGTATAGGGTTTCCTGCCTGACCAGGGAGTTGGACTAGATGACCTCCAAGGTCCCTTCTAACTTTACTATTATTATTATTAAACCGACTTGCCAAAAGTCCCGGAGAACATCCGAAACATACTAAACGGGAAAATATCAATGATGGAGATTATAGAAGCAATAAAAAGGCAAAAAAAGAGATAATACTCCAGGCCCAGATGGACTTCTGCAGAATTTTACGTAGCACTACAAGATACATTAAGCCCGATGTTGAAGGAATTGTGTAATGAAATCTTTTCAGAGACTAAAATACCAAACTCGTGGACTGAAGCTAATATTACTTTGATACCTAAAGAAGACACTGACCCCACACAAATAAAAAATTACAGACCAATATCATTACTAAATGTGGGCTATAAATTTTTTTTCCATGACTTATATGGACGAACCTTCACCATCTTTACAGACCACAAACTTCTGCTTGGTCTCTTCACAGCAGACAAATAGACACCGCAGATCCTGTCACCGTGAATGCTACGATGGTCCATTTTCATGGCTGCATACTCGTACCGGCTAGTCCACAAGCCGGGTAAGGAAATGGGCCATGCCAATGCTCTCAGCCAATTGCCTCTACCGCAGACTGATCCAGCCCCAGCCCCAGCTTGTTGTATTCTGGTGATCCAGGATCTGTCTGAAACACCCCTACATGCAGCTGAAACCACCATGGACAGAACGCTTAGCCGCGTTCTCAACTGGGTGTTAAGGGGATGGCCAGAGACCCAGCCAGGCCCTGAGTTCCGACACTATGCTTCTCGGAAAAATGAACTTTCGGCCCACAAGGGATGTATGCTGTGGGGCAGCAGGGTCATCATTCCACCCAGTCTTCACTCCAGGGTCTTGTGGAAAACGAAAGGACTTTTACGAATTCCAGAGGGTTTTAGCAGAGAGATTTATTGCGCAGGTTCAGAAGCAATAGAGACAAGCATTTCTGAACCCTGAGGGCGGGTCCAAACTTCAGTTTTATACTTTCCTTTTCTCAGGAACAAAGGAATACACATTGAAATACACATTGTAATACATTAGGTTCGTTTCTCACGGGTATACAATGGAGGGTTTGCTACATACATTGTATCCATGTGCAATGCACATTAGGTTAGTCACATATTACTGACACAGAATTTTCCTAGTGATTATGCATTATTCCTGACACATCATTATTCTAGTAATTATGCAGACAAATCATTATTTTAGTAATTGTTCATTATTCTACATTATTGGTGCTGAATTTCTTACATGAAGGGCACCCAGGAATTGTTCGAATGAAGGCTCTAGCCAGGAGCTACTTGTGGCCAGCCTGGACAAGGACATTGAGAATCAAGTAAGGAGTTGCCAGGCCTGCCAAGAAACCTGACCGGAGATGCCACAAGTACCAGTGCACCATTGGGAGACCATGGTCTCGTGTGCACATTGACTTTGCGGGCCCCTTCCAAGGGCAAGTGTTACTAGCTGTAGTAGACAGTTATTCCAAGTGGTTGGAAGTGGCACCGGTTTCATCAATGACAACAACCAGGGTCATCCAAGAGTTGCGCCGGCTGTTCGCCACACATGGTTTGCCAGATGTAATCATGTCTGACAATGGAGCACATGGCAGGAGAGTTTCAATCTTTCCTCAATGCCAACATGATTCAGCACATAACATCAGCTCCATTCCACCCCACAACCAATGGTCAGGCCGAACGAATGGTCAGGACCACAAAGGAGGCGCTCAAGCAGATGACGACTGGGGACTGGAATCACTGCCTGGCGAACTTCCTCCTGTGTCAATACACAACTCCCAGTACAGCAACAGGTCACAGGCCAGTGGAGCTGGGGTGGGGCTGCCGGCTCACCACAAAACTCAACCGAGTTCACCCAGAGTAGCGGCAGAGATGGCTCAACCAAAGCCCCACAGGAACTTACAGCTGGATGAATTGCTCTGGGCCAGGAACTATGGCAGTGGGGCACCTTGGGTGGCAGCTAGGGTAACTAAGATAATGGGGGCCTTGTCATATGAGGTTATTCTGGAAAACGATCATATGGTCAGATGCCACATTGATCAGTTACAGTGTCAGCAGGCCGGACCAGTCCCGGGTGAGGATCCCAAGGTTTTATCAGACACACAAGAGAACTGTTTTCCTCCGAGTTTGCCTACATCACCCATGGCCACCTCCGTGGAAATGGAGGTATGAAGGGCCGTAGAACCGCCACCACTCACAGGTGACCTAAATGGCCATCAGGACTGTTCAACTGGAGATGGACAATATTCCACTTGAACAGGACTCTCCAATAATATTGCAGCGGTCCACCAGGATCCGCGGGCCCCTGGCCTATCTCAAAGACTATGAATATTGAACAGACTGGGGGTGATAACTATCCTAGGAGTATTATGTATTGAATATATATGAAGTTGTGTTAATCCCTGCTAAAGTGAAACTAACTTAACTCCAACTGCTTGTGAAGCTAAAATGAAACTAACCTTTAGATGACCCTGACTATTAACTCCAACTATTTTGGAGGGAAACTTTGAACATTCATATTTGGGCGGGTTTTTCAAGTATGGTGATTGGTTAAGGCCCTGTGGGGTTACAGGCAATTGCCTGCAGTTCTCCAGTTCTAGTTTGAGATAATAAATAACATTGTAACTATGCTGATCTGCTCCTTGCCTACTGAAGCCCACTACACAATAGTGTCAATAATATCAGTTTAGAATATCTTTACTAACCAAAGCATAACTTAATTGCATTTGCACTCAATATCCATTTGTTCAGTCTATATCCTATTTTTGCTTTTTTTCAATTTTAATTCCCCATCCATGTTCAAAATATCCCAATCATTTATAATTTCAGAACAGGTTATATTTGGGTAATCAAAAGCTTCCTTTATTCAAAGTTCTTAACATGTTCTTATTTCCCTTTTCACACCAAGATATGATATTCTGATTACAAATCCTATCTAGTTATAATAATACTTCTATTTCTAGTAATTTATTCTTAACCATATTCAAACATCTAATTGATAATATAACATCCCCTCTAATAGATCAAAGCTTCTATTTCCTTCAAACACTGGAAGTTTTAAAGAAGAAACTGGACAGCCATTTGTCTGAAATGGTATTCTTTTGGAAAACGAAAGGACTCTTACGAATTCCAGAGGGTTTTAGCAGAGAGGTTTATTTGCGCAGGTTCAGAAGCAACGAAGACAAGCAATTCTGAACAAGGAGGGCGGGATTAGACTTCAGTTTTATACTTTCCTTTTCTCAGGAACAAAGGACTACACATTGTAATACACATTGTAATACATTAGGATCGTTTCTCACGGTCATACAATGGAAGGTTTTGCTACATACAAAGTATCCATGTGCAATGCGCATTTGGTTAGTCACACATTACTGACACAGAATTTTCCCAGTGATTATGCATTACATCATTATTCTAGCAATTATGCAGACAAATCATTATTTTAGTAATTGTTCATTATTCTACCTTATTTTACCACATTATTCCCCCCTTTGGAAGTTTTGTCGCTTAAACTTCCATTATTCATCCTCCAATTCAGGATCTTTAGAGGGCAACACTTTATATTCCCATAAAGCTAACATTGTTTCATGTTTTGCAGTTAATTGGGCTGTACTTTCTGAGATTCTTCAAATCATTGCTATAACACAAGGGAGTAAGCAGGGAATCAAAATACATCCTAGAATTAACAAGATTGCTATAACTATGATGGTTTGTAGGCCTGGTAACTTTGGCCACCATCCTGAAAATATGTCTTCTAAATTAAATCCATTCCAGGTTTGTACCAGAACGTGAACTAGTTTGACCATTCTGTCTGTTATGTCTTTCAGCACTTTTCCACTTTCATCTATTTTGATGCAACAGTTTGTTAGGTTGAATTTTCCACATACTCCTCCTTCCTTGGCCAACAGATAATCCAAGGCTAACCTATTTTGCATAATATATGTCCTGGATTTCACATTTTCTTTGGCCAATTCAGTTAGTCCTTTCACAGTCTCATTAGTAATTAGCTCTACCACCGCTTGTAACCTAATGATTCTGTTGATCATGTAAATAGGGGTACGGTATCCATACATTCCATCCTCAGCCCAAGTAGCCGGGCCATAAACTAGGATGATGCGGCAAGGTGGCCATTCATTTTCTTGCCAAGTGATTCCTGTGCATTAGGTGTATGCACTTGGTTCCCTTTTTTGTCTTACATTGCCAATTTCATCATAGATGGGAACACCAAGAATTTGCTTTGTTTTTAATGGTAAAAGGAAAAATCCAGGTCGAATTATTCCCAATACACAAGATCCACACCAGTTCTTAGGTAGTTGTCCGTATGCCATTTTTCCGCAAATCCAGTACATTCCATCTGGAGCTAGCCAAGGAAGACTGGTATTTGTGGGGTCTTTTAGATATGGCATTCCAGATACGTTAGTAAGGCCATAATGATCCATAGTAGTGGTTTCGTTGGTTCCAGACCACCATCTACCGTTTTCCCAAATCCCTGTGCATAGGAGGTTACCTACTGCTATGCAAGATTCTGTTTTGTTCCTTGAGTAACATACATGTCCTACCAGGTTGGAAGTGAGAGTCCAATCACCATCTTTTCCGCTTGTGTAGGTTAAACTATTATTCTCAGACATTTCTAGTACCTTGGTATAATTTAACTCTTGTGCCTCCCATGGCCATTTTTCTCCCATATTTGTTCCACCACACACAAAACAGTTGGACATGTTTAAAGTATGAGCAATATCCTCAGCTAACTTGACAAAGGTATTGGTTACATGTCTAGGTATTTCAGGAATATTTGGTTTCTCCATTTCTTCATAATATGACCAAAATAATGATTTTTGTTCTGATCTTTTGGTTGCAGTTATGATTTTGATTTCTACCTCTGATATTGGATCGTAGCCATTGGCATCTCTTCCTATACCAAACATCCAATTTCGTCTTTCCCATCTATTTTTTTCCAGGAACCAACTGCCATTCTCGACTGTGAGAGTCACCAAATTACAGTTATCCCTTCCACAGGAGTCTGCTGTTGTATTATTCTTTTCAAACAAGATGTGCTCCATCTCCTTTGGGTCTTGGGTATGCCACTTAATACATGACCACCTCTTACATTTGACCATGGAGACTGCACATCCATCTGGTGGGCACAAATACTTATGGTTTGGGATATAGTTGTGGATTCGATTGATCCCTCCGCAACCATACATTACGGCCCAATAATTAGCTGCTTTACAAACATCAAAGGTAACGCTAAAACTGGAGTGTGGGTTGGATTTCCATTGAGAGATCCCTAATAGTGCCTGGTCTTTAGAGCTCGTTCTTGTTCTATGTGTTCGGATTTGTAAGGCCCAACTATCAGGATCAGGCTTTGGGTTATAACACTGATCTTGGGCTCCTTTTCTACAAACTTTATATGTAGTTCTATTGTATGCACAGGTGTTAGGGGAGCTATCTTGGCACCCTTCTGGTTTCATTGTATAATAAATCAAAGTCTTAGTTATCTGGCTTCCTTGTTTTGTTATCTTGATGCAGTTTTGACAATATTTGTTTCCCTGTGTTTGTGTCCTTTCTTTGTGTGTACTCAATAGTTTTTTATTAGCGGGTTTCTGCAGTATGACCTCTTGTGTAGCCATTGCACTGATTTGTGTAGGAATGTGTGTGTATATTCCCCATATTAAATAACCAACAGGTATTATGATCTGTAGAATCCTCATGTCTTCCACCGTGCGTAGAGAGACAGCTTCCGGAGTGTCTCAGCAAGGTCTGATGTTCACACCGTGTGTTGAGAACCCGTTGCCGGTAGGGTTCGACGGTGTATTTCTTGTAAATTTCAGCACTAAAGGTTTGTCAGTTTTATTCACCTTGTAAGTTACTGGATCGGCAGGTGCAGCTGTTTTCAATCTGGTCCAATGGATCCAGGACTTTCCTTCCAAGGTTTTCACTGCCAATGGAGAACACATGACAACAGTATACAGTCCTTTCCATCTTGGGCTTAAGGGATCTGATTTCCAATACTTCACCCATACTCTATGTCCTGGTTTGAACCCATGTGTCGCTGTGACCACTGGAGGGGGTTGTTGTTCCATCATATAATGGCGTAAATTTGAAACAGCTAAATTATGAAGCTGTAACTGGTGTAACAATTTCTGTTGGTCTATTCCCCCCTTATGAGCCAAGTCCGGCCAGCCCTGACTGTCAGGTTTAAATAGACAAGGGGGACGGCCAAACATGAGCTCATAAGGACTAAGTTGCAATTTAGTGTGGGGGGCCAGTCTGATTGCATACAAAACCATAGGCAAAACCTCTGGCCAGTGGAGATGAGTTTCCAGACAAAATTTGGTAATAAGGCTTTTAATTGTGAGATTAGCCCTTTCCACTTTTCCAGCTGATTGAGGGCGAAAAGCACAGTGAAATCTCCACTTAATTCCTAATGCTTGGGCTAAAGCCTTGTTAATCTGATGTACAAATTCAGGACCATTATCTGATGAAATCTTAGAAGGGCAACCAAATCTAGGAATAATTTCTTTAAGAAAGATTCTGGCAACCTGTATAGGTTTCTTATTTGTAGTCGGAAAGGCCTCAATCCAACCTGAATAGGTATTAATTTTAACTAGCAGGGATACATATTTCTTACTCCTAGGCATATCAGTAAAGTCAACAATGACATAGTCCATTGGGAAATAAGCGATTGGTTGTTGACCAGGTGGTATTATCGGTCCTTGGAGAGCATTGGTTTGAGCACAAATGGAACATTGAGAATTAGTGAATTAGTGAAGAAGCAAAGGGAAGATAGAAAAATCTTTCAAGCTGCTTTAATAATGCAGTTTTTCCCAAATGATGTTGTTTATGGGCCTGAAAAATAAGTGGGCGGGCAAGTGCAAGAGGAATAGCAATGCGTCCATCGGGAAGGGTATACCAGCCTTTAATTAGTTCGGCTTGTACATCCTGCTTTAACTTTTGGCTTTCCTCTTTAGTATATGTAGGATCAAGTTTTTCCAAGTAAGTGTTTTTCCAAGTAAGTTTTCCAAGTAACCTGGTGACATCTGACAGTAGGGGGGGCCTTCTAAAGCTGCTCTTTTGGCTTCTTTGTCTGCCTTCCTATTGCCCTGGGTAATAAGGCTTGAGTCTTTTTGATGTCCAGGACAATGGATGATTGCAACTTTAGATGGTAACTAAGCTGCCTTAATAAGTCTTTTAATCAAAGTTGCATATTGGATGATCTTGCCTGTGGAGTCCAAATATCCTCTTTCTTTGTAGATGGCTGTGTGTGCGTGAATTGTTAAAAATGCATATTTACTGTCTGTATACACATTTAAAATCATTCCTGCATCTATTTCCAATGCTCGGGTTAGAGCATACAATTCTGCAAATTGTGCACTTGCTTGGCTAGGTAATTGTGCTGACTCTACAGTTGTAGTTTGAGAAACAATTGCATACCCAGAGTATCTAATGCCTTGATCCATAAAGCTAGATCCATCAGTGAACCACTGAAAATCTGTATTCTGCAATGGTTGGTCAGTAAGGTCAGGTCTGCAGGAATATTGTAGTTCTATTGTTTGCATGCAGTTATGCACTGGCAAAGTTGAATCTGGTATTGGCATGAGAGTTGCTGGATTGAGAGTAGTGCATTGTTTCAATGTAACTTGTGGATTTTCTAATAAAAGAGCTTGTATTTTATGCATCCTTTGATTGCTAATCCATAAATGTCCTTTATTATCAATAATTGTCTGCAGGGCATGACTAGTACAAACAGCCACCGGAGCAGAAAAGGTTAACTTATTTGCTTCCTGTAGTAACATTATAACTGCTGCTAGGATTTTTAAACATTGTGGCCACCCTTGTGCTGCCGTATCTAATTGCTTTGATAGATAAGAGACTGGGCGATTCCAAATTCCTTGCTTTTGGGTAAGGACCCTGAGAGCCACATTCTGTCTCACATCGACATAAAGTGAAAATGTCCTAGTTATATCAGGTAGTCCTAGGGATGGAGCTGTAGTTAGGGCTTGTTGAAGTTTTTTCATTGCTTGGGTTTACTCCTGTTGCCACAAAAGAGGTTCCTTTTCTGGTCCCCTTAAAACATGGTACAATGGTTTAGCTGTGAGAGCGAAATTAGGAATCCAAATCCTACAGAAGCCTGTAATCCCCAGAAAGGCTCTAACTTCCTGTTTTGTTTGGGGGATGGGAATCTGTAACACAGCCTGCTTTCTCTGGGGGCCTAGAGTTCTCTGTCCTTGTGATAGTTCATAACCTAAATACATTACAGTCATTTGAACTAATTGTGCTTTCTTTTTGGACGCTCTGTAGCCACAGTCTTGTAACATCCTGAGCAGTTTGGATGTGTTTTCAAAGCAATCCTCCCTGTTTTGTCCAGTTATCAGAACATCATCCACATATTGAAGGCAACAGTCCTCTTGTCTGACTAACTTCAAATATGCAAGATCTTGGGCTAAGGCTTGGCCAAAACACGTGGGTGAATTCTTAAAGCCTTGTGGTAGTCTAGTCCAGGTATATTGAGTCTTAACTTATGTTTTTGGATTAGCCCATTCAAATGCAAAGATCTGCTGACAACTCTCAGCTAAAGGTATGGTGAAAAACGCATCCTTTAAGTCCACAACTGAAAACCATTTAGCGGATGCAGGTATTGTACTCAAAAGAATATATGGATTAGGAACAGTCGTGTATAGGGTCAAGGTCAGTCCATTCACGGGGCGTAAATCTTGGATTAGTCTCCACTGTCCGTCGGGCTTATAAACAGGTAGAATTGCAGTATTCCAGGGTGACTGAATTTTTCTAATGATTTTTGCTATCAAATATTTTTGGATTAATTCTTGAATGGCAATAGCAGCCTCTGAAGTACAATATCGTTGAGGCACTCTAACAGGATATGCTTGCGGTTTTAGTTCCACCATAACGGGCGTGGCATATTTCGCAAATCCAGGGGGGTTATCCTCTGCCCACAGGAGTGGGACATTAAATTGTTGCCACTCAGTGCTTTCTACTTTTTCTTCAGTTACTACCATTATGCGCCATATTTCTTCCACTGGGTGGCGCAATTGAATTAATTGTTTCCCATTGTCAAAGGAAATAGTAGCTCTTAACTTGTCTAACAAATTTCTTCCCAGTAATGGGACTGGGCAGTCTGGGACATATAAAAATTGATGTTTAATGATTCCTTGTCCCACTTGGCATGTTAGGGGTTCCAGGAGTGGTCGAGATTGAGTTTCTCTGGATACTCCCTGAATTTGGATGGTCTGGTTTGATGGCTTGCCAATAAATTTATTTAGGACCGATCTGGTAGCTCCTGTGTCAACTAACATTGGGACAGTCTGTCCTCCCACCCGTATTTTAACAATGGGCTTCGGGGATGGGACCATGGAACCCAGTCCTCTTCAGTCTTCCCATTCCATGTCGGCTAAGCCAATCATGTTTTCTTCTCTTTCTTCCGTCTGACTGGGATAGGCTGGATGCCCTCTTCCCCTGAAGCTTCCCCTGCAACTTCTTTGGAAAGTCCCTCTAAATCCTCTCCCTCGTCCTCTTCCATACTGGTGAGATTGCCCCTTTGGTTGGCCACTCCTCTGGGGGCACTCCCTTTGCCAGTGTCCTTCCTGTTTACAGATGGCACATTGGTTGGGTCCAATAAGTACCCCCCCAAGGCCACTGCTAACATTTCAGCCTTCCTTTTTTCTTTTTGATCTGACTTACGCTCTTCTTTTTTTTCACGATTACGGAACACTTTCTGAGCTATTTCCATGATCTCTGCTATATTCTTCCCTAATGCCCCTTCTGTGCGTTGTAACTTTTTATTTATGTCTGCGGCACTTTGGGTGATAAATCTTTCAATTAGGAGCGGGCGATTCTGTGCCATTTCCATATCAAGACCTGTATTTATTTTATAGGCTTCTATCAGTCGGCTGAGAAAAGCAGTTGGTGACTCATTTTTATCTTGCCAAATACTAGTTACTGCAGCATAATTAACCGGACGAATTGCGGCTTCCCTCAGAGCTTCTAAACATAAAAGCCGATAATTCCGCAACAAAGTTTGATGTTGTACATCGTTAGCATTCCAGTCAGGTCTCTCTTCTACTGCGTCGGTATTTCTGTTTGTCTGATAATTCGCTCCCCTATCAGGGTGTCTGCAGGCAAGTACTTTTAATTTACCTAACCTATATTTCTCTCTCCCCTCCATATCCAGTAAGGTAGAAATGAGTTGCTGCATATCATCCCATGTGGGGTTATGCGTCTGGATAATGGTAGAGAATAAGTCTATTACTTCTTGAGGTTTTTCTGAAAATGGTCCATATTGCTGACGCCAATTGAGTAGATCAGTGGTTGTAAAGGGAACATACTGGAGCATCGGAACATTGGCGTTGTTTGGTCCAGGGACCAAAATTTCTCTTAGAGGGGCTATCGTTTCTTTTGTTTTTGCCCTTGTATTACTTCTAGTTCGACTAGAAACTGATGTTTTGCTGTCATCGCTATCCAAGTCCTGTTTTTCCTTCGGAACGGTTTGTTCTTTTTTTATCTCTCTTTTCACACCGGCTTCTGGTTGAAGGTGGACTTCATTCCTTTCAACCGGAGGGGGTGGAATTTGCTGATAGATTCCCCCTTCTTCTCTTCTAGGAACATAGGGTGGGGGCCTGGCAACTTCCTCCCTTTCTTCCTGGCTCAAAATCTTAGCTTTTGTCTGAGGTTTGGCTTTTTGGCTTGCCAAATATATTTTAGCACATTCTACCTGACACTTTGCTAACCATCGAGGCTTTTCTGTAATATTAATCTGCCATTGGTCTATATAGGGATATTGGTCCCAATGACCACTTCCAGTCACAATTTGATGAACCCATGCCACGAGTTCGGGATTTGCCGATCCCTCTTTGGGCCACCCTACGCCAAAGGTGGTCCATTCAGATTCACAGAATCTTTTTAATATGGCTGGATTTGGTCGTGGGTCCCCATAGTCCCTAGAAAACCCCTTTTTAAAATTTGCCAACATACACTGAAGTGGCGTCTGACCAACGCCCTTCTTAGTCTGGTTTCTTCCCATTCCTCCTTAACACACTACCACCGACCTGGAGTGCCAGACGTTCCAACGGTCACTCTTCAGGAAATGCGATGGTTTAACCACCCACACAATCCTACCTATTGAAGACTTAAGGATGCCGCCTTGTCTTCTAGGGGGTGATCAATCCCCTCTTCTGATCCAAACGGGATCAGGTATCCCCTTTTTATAATACTTGCCTGCAGGCGTTCCAGACCCTTCTGTGGATTCAAGACCCGTCTGTTACCCTTGGTGGATCCTTGACTGGAGTGCTTCGCTGGTGGGTGCATTCCCCTCCCTTCCCGTCGATGTCTCCCCGTAGACAAAGGCTACGGAGCCGGCTTGGAGGAGTCGTCGTTAGGAGAGGGGCTACTCACCAGGGCAATCCGTCTGGAAGGTCAACAGCCTCTTCCTAAAAGTCCCAGTGGAGTCGCCATAATTCTTGTGGAAAACAAAAGGACTCTTACGAATTCTAGAGGGTTTTAGCAGAGAGGTTTATTGCACAGGTTCAGAAGCAATAGAGACAAGCAATTCTGAACCCTGAGGGCGGGTTCAAACTTCAGTTTTATACTTTCCTTTTCTCAGGAACAAAGGAATACACATTGAAATACACATTGTAATACATTAGGTTCGTTTCTCACGGGTATACAATGGAGGGTTTGTTACATACATTGTATCCATGTGCAATGCGCATTAGGTTAGACACATATTACTGACACAGAATTTTCCTAGTGATTATGCATTGTTCCTGACACATCATTATTGTAGTAATTATGCAGACAATTCATTATTTTAGTAATTGTTCATTATTTCACATTATCATGGCATGGTGGCAATGGCAGAGAGATGGCATCCTGGTGTTTGTAGCTGCCTCAGCTGGCCGCTGGCCTCAACAGGCCCCAATGAAGCAGCATTCACACTCACCAGCTGCCCAGCCTCTTGGCAATGGTAGGGGGGCAGCCTGGTGTCTGAAGCTGCTGTTAGACACCAGGCCGCCCCATCGGCCCCGCCCCCTTCAGGCCCTGTTCAGCTGCTCGTCGCCCCGACGATGTCCCAGCGCCCGTGCAGGCCAGCGTCCGCCCAGCTGCTCGCCCCACGCATCGGCGGGCAGGCGCTGTTCGCCCGTCAGTCTGCAGCCCAGCGCCGCCCGATGACGTCCCGATGTAGCCGTCCCGACGGCCGGGCACCGGAGGG
The DNA here is from genome assembly GCF_001527695.2 of Protobothrops mucrosquamatus. NCBI lineage: Eukaryota > Metazoa > Chordata > Lepidosauria > Squamata > Viperidae > Protobothrops > Protobothrops mucrosquamatus. Next base: position 453,333 of record NW_015387020.1, on the reverse strand, counting down.
AGCGTCGCCGCACGGGATGGGCAGAAACATCCAGAGAGTGAGGGTGCGAGCTGAGGCTTCCTCCGGACCGGTACAGCGAGGAAGGGCGGCGATTTCAGGCCTGACATTCGGCTCCCCCTACCACGGGTCCCCCTGGAATGAAGCGGCAGAAGATTAGTGATTCGTACGGACTAGGGCAGCCTACCTGTGGGTGGCCCACCAGGCTTATGGGGGAATTGCCTATGGTAGTCTTGGAGCAGTTTGGGCGCGGAGATGTCCTCCTCCCACACCCAGGAGGCCTCAGATAGGGGATACCCCTTCCAGAGGATGAGGTAGAATACCCTCCCGCGCCGCACCCGCGAGTCCAGGAGCCCTTGGACCTCATACCGTCCAGGTGACACCTCGCCGGGGCCCCGGTGACCGGGTGCCTTCCGTGCGGGCTTCAACAGGCTGGCGTGGAAGACAGGGTGTATCCTACCTAGAAGCCTCGGTAAGCGGAGCCGTACCGTGACTGGATTGATAATCTGGGCTATCTGGAAGGGCCCAATGAACTTCGGGGCCAATTTCTTACACGGCACTTGCAATTTGATGTACTTTGTGGACAGGAAGACATAGTCGCCTATCCGGAACGGAAGCTGCTGTTTGCGTTTCCTGTCCGCGTGCTCCTTGGCCCCCTCCCTTGCCTTCCTCAGTGCTTGTTGCACTGTATCCCATACCCCCCCCCACCTGGGTGAGCCATGCATCTGCCGTATAGGGTGGTTTACCTTGTGGTTGGCATTCAGGTATGGGTACAAACTCCCGCCCATGTACCACTTTGAAGGGGGTGAAGCCAGTGCTGCTATGCACGGCGTTATTGTAGGCTACCTCGGCGAATGTTACAAGGTCGACCCAGTCGTGCTGTTGGTATGACACGTAACTCCGTAGGTACCTCTCAACAGCAGCGTTGGCCCTTTCAGCTGCCCCATTGGTGCTGGGGTGGTAAGCTGAACTAAGGCCTTGGCTCGCCCCGAGAAATCTGACAAACTCCCGCCAGAACCGGGCTGTAAACTGCACCCCCCGATCCGATATAATGCGTCGTGGGGCCCCGTGTAAGCGGTAGACATGGGTTAAGAACATCTTTGCTAGCCTTCTCGCTGATGGTAGCCCCTTACAGGGAATGAAGTGGGCCTGTTTGGAGAACAGGTCCACCACTGTCCATATCACCGTGTAACCCCTGACCTCAGGCAATTCTACTATGAAGTCCATGGCAATATCTTGCCAAGGCTGCTCTGGGTCAGCTACACTTTGGAGCAATCCCATGGGTTTCCCTGGATGTGGTTTGGAGCAGGCACATACACTACAGTCCTTTACATATTCCTCAATCTCTGACCTCATCCGGGGCCACCAAAATTGACGTCTGGCTAGGTGCAGGGTTTTCAGGAAGCCAAAGTGGCCTGCCTGCTTTACATCATGGCATCTACGGCATATTTTGCGTCTCATCCCGTGAGGAACGTAAAGCCTGGTGCCATACCACGCTAAGCCGTCCCGTTGGGTCAATAGGCCCGGGTTCTCCCGGAGCCAGTCGTCTTGCACAACGGCTGCCCTCAGCTCATCCTCAATCGACTCCGTCTTGGCGCACCGGCCTAGTGTTACGTCTCCACCACCACATGAGGGCATAATTGCCTGCACCACCTCTAGCCTCTTGCTATCATACTGAGGCAGTCGGGACAGGGCATCCGCAAGGAAGTTCTTGCCCCCCGGGACATGCTTCAGATGGAAACGGAAGCGCTTAAAGTATTGCGCCCAACGCACATGTTTAGGTGCCAGTCGCCTGGGAGTCTGGAACACCTCCAGGTTTTTGTGGTCCGTCCACACTTCAAAAGGATGGGTAGCCCCCTCCAGTAAATGACGCCAGGTGGTTAACGCCCACCGCACCGCAAACGCCTCCTTTTCCCAAATAGCCCACGCCCTCTCAGTGTCAGTGAGCATTCGGGAGGTATAAGCACATGGTTGTAGTTTGCCCTGGGCGTTTCTTTGGAGTAATACCGCGCCTACTGCCACGTCACTGGCGTCGGCCTGCACCACGAATGGGCGTTCCGGATCCGGATGTAACAGAACGGGTTCCTGTGCAAAGAGGGCCTTCAACGACTCAAACGCTCATTGGCAGTCTGCTGACCACGCTAGGGGTTGCCCAGGACGGGGTTTTGTTGTTGTGGGCCGGGTTCGCAGCAGGTGTGTTAACGGTAGCGCCACCGATGCGAATGAGGGGATAAATTGCCGGTAGAAGTTGGCAAAACCCAGAAAACTTTGCAGTTGTCTATGGGTTTTTGGCGCTTGCCACTCCAACACACTCCTCACCTTATTCGGGTCCATTTCCACACCTGCTGCCGAAATCCTGTACCCTAGGTAGTCAAGCCGGGTTTGGTGAAACTCGCACTTGGACAGCTTCATGAATAATTGGGCGTGCAGCAATTTGTTCAATACATCACGCACCAAACGGATGTGTTCCTCCCGTGTCTGGGAGTAGATGAGAATGTCATCTAGGTATACGAGCACCCTGCGGTATAAGTGTTCATGCAACACCCCATTTATCAACTGCATGAACACCGCGGGGGCTCCTTGTAACCCAAAGGGCATTACTCTGAACTGATAACTGCCCAACGGACAGTTGAAGGCCGTCTTCCACTCGTCCCCCCGTTTTATTCTCACCCGGTAATAAGCTTCACGGAGATCTAACTTCGTGAATATCTTTCCCTTGGCCAGGTGTGCTAGGAGATCTTTCATCAGTGGGAGGGGGTACATATACTCCACACAGACCGCGTTGATCCCGCGAAAGTCCACACACAGTCTTCTCCTGGAACAAAACAGGGGCCGCTATCCGAGAGCGAGCGGGCTGTATAAAGCCCCGTTCTAGATTTTTGTCGATGTACTGTCGCAGTTCTCGGAGCTCTAGGGGCGTCATGGGGTACATTCTAGGTTTTGGCAGCTTAGAACCGGGCAAGAGCTCAATCGCACAATCAGTGGGGCAGTGTGGTGGCAGAGTGTCACACTCCCACTCGCTGAACACTACAGCGAGATCATCGTATTCGGCGGGGAAAGCAAGGGCGGTCCCCTTCTGGGCTGCCTCAGTCCCCTCAATGGTCTTTTGAGCTGTCTTGGACCCCTCCCCATTCTGCTTGGGCTGTTCCCGATCAGATCCTGGTGGCTGGGGCCCAACCCCCAGGCGTAGGTGACGATACCCGTCTGCCCACCACATGGTTGGAGTCCATCCGTCCAGCCATGTTAATCCTAGGATTACCGCCTCAGTCATGGCCGGCACCACTATAAACCGGAGGAGTTCCCAATGATTGCCCATGTCCATCCGTACCGGTTCTGTCACCAATGTGGCCGGGACTCCCCCCAACAGGGACCCATCAACCTGTTCAAACCGGATGGGAGACGCCAGGCGGGTCACCCTTATCCCCACCTTCTCCACCACCTCCCTGCTGACCAAGCAACGGGTACAACCCGTATCGATCAGGGCCTGGTACTCACTGGAACGCCCCGATAGGGGACTCGTCAGCTTAATCGGGATGGCGAAGGGGGCCACGGGTTGACTTACCATCGGGTCCTGGGCAGGGTCGTCTCTATCGTACTCGTCCGGACTTAACGCAGGGTCGTCCGGAGGGTGGTGAGGAGCTACCTCTTCCGCTTGTCTGGCTGCCCTTGACCTCTCCGTGTTCCTCCGTGGTGTAGTCCCCGGCTTCCCGACCGCCGTTGGCGTCTTGGTCAACGCTGGAACGGGGCATTCCGCTGCTCGATGCCCTGGTTGGTTGCAGCGGAAGCAGGGGAACACTGCTTTGGGGTTAGAACCGGGTCCCAGGGGCTGTCGGCCGCCCTCCTTAGGCCTGTCCGACCCCCTCCGGGGGTTCGGCTGTTCCTCCGGCGTTCGCTGGAGGTCACGCAATCCTGCATCCAACTCCGTGACCACCCGGAACCAGTCCAGGAGTCGGCACGGAACACCCCGCACCAAACAAGCCCGACGAAGTTCCTTGTCCAGGCCAGCCCGGAAATGGTGCACGAGTAAGCGTTCCGGCCATGACCGCAGTCTTCCCGCCGCTTGCTGGAAGTCTCTGACATATTGCCTAGCTGGCCGGCCTCGTTGCCGTAACCCTAACACCTCCGCCTCCGCTCGCTGCACTCTGGAGGGGTCTTCAAACCTAGTCTTTAGGGCTTCCAGGAACAGACCGATGTCCGCCAGCTCCCTGGCGTGGTCACTATACAAGTCTGCCGCCCACGCCGCAGCTTCCCCCTGTAAGTTAGCCGTGACAGCCACTACCATCGCCCAATTCGACGGATATAAGGTGGTAAAACGGTCCAGGTGGCTGAGCACATGGCTCAGGAAAATCGCCAAGCGGTCAGGATCCCCGTCGAATGTCACGTTCAGGGGGGGTGGGTTCCACAGCACCGCTTGAGGCCAAGGCGCCACGATAGGACCGCCATACTGGTCCCCAGCCAGGGGCGCGGCTCGACCGCCATCTTGCCCCCCCCCAGGGTCCTGCGGGGCTGGGCATCCCCCTCGACTGTCTGGATGGATCCGCGACCGGAGCCCCGGCCTGGCGGCCCTGTCTAGGGCGCTGTGACCCGCCGCCCAGTTCCGTCTCCGGTTCCACCAGGGAGGGGGTGAGCCTGAACCTTGGGCTGGCCAACTGGAACCTAGACGGCTCAGCTGGTGGCCCCACCCCCGCCCTGGGCCTCATGGGTGGTGGTGCCAGATAACCCGTCTCCCCAAACTGGTCCCGAAGCGCGTCCAAGGTATACTGCCCTGGAGCAGTGGAATAACTCCACTCATCCTCTTCATCTCCTGTCACCCGTCGCTCCCTCCAGCTGCTTAACGCTGGCCCCGAACTCACCGCTGGCCGCTGTTCCCCTGCCTTGGGCTGTTGTAGGGCAGAGCTCAGCCACCACTCCCCTGACGCAGTGTCAGACGCTGGCTGTGGGGTCTCCAACCCGGCCTCCGCAGGCTGCTGTAGTCTTTCCTTTGGGTGCACTACAGCCTCCGTTTCCTCCCTCACCGGTGGAACCGCCATCTCGCTGGCCGGCTCAGCCGCCTCCCCAGCTGATGCCGCACTTGGCTTTCCCTCTGCCATGGCCTCGGAGCTAACCGGACACCCAGAGACACCACGGCCAGTTGGAAGGTAGTTTTTTGAGAGCTAACTTAATGTTAGACCGTCCTGGCTTGTGTGGTCAAACAAAACGCCAGCAGACAGGAACGGCAAACCAACAACAAATTTATTCAGTGTTGAAGTAAAGTTAGCTCTGGGAGTTGCTTTCTCGCAGCGTGCTTTGTACCCCTCCGCCCCGCCCATCCTGGGCCCGCCCCTCCTAATACCTCCCCCACAGGCAGCCAGTCCCTCTAGTGGAAACACCTGGGGATTGTCAGGCCCAGCGTCCTTTCAGCGTCCGTTCAGCTACTCGCCGCCCCATCGGCCCCGCCCCCTTCAGGCCCCGTTCAGCTGCTCGTCGCCCCGACAATGTCCCAGCGCCCGTGCAGGCCAGCATCCGCCCAGCTGCTCGCCCCACGCGTTGGCGGGCAGGCGCCGTTCGCCCGTCAGTCCGCAGCCCGGCGCCGCCCGATGACGTCCCGATGTAGCCGTCCCGACGGCCGGGCACCGGAGGCAGCGTCGCCGCACGGGACGGGCAGAAACATCCAGAGAGTGAGGGTGCGAGCTGAGGCTTCCTCCAGACCGGTACAGCGAGGAAGGGCGGCGATTTCAGGCCTGACAGCTGCCTCAGCTGGCCGCTGGCCTCAGCAGGCCCCAATGAGGCAGCATTCACACTCACCAGCTGCTCAGCCTCGTGGCAATGGTGGGGGGGGGCGGCCTGGTGTCTGAAGCTGCCTCAGCTGGCCGCTGGCCTCAGCAGGCCTCAACGAGGCAGCATTCACACTCACCGGCTGCCCAGCCTCATGGCAATGGTGCGGGGGGACGGCCTGGTGTCTGAAGCTGCCTCAGGTGGCCGCTGGCCTCAGCAGGCCCCAACGAGGCAGCATTCACACTCACCAGCTGCTCAGCCTCGTGGCAATGGTGCGGGGGGACGGCCTGGTGTCTGAAGCTGCCTCAGCTGGCAACTGGCCTCAGAAAGCCCCAATGAGGCAGCATTCACACTCACCGGCTGCCCAGCCTCGTGGCAGCAGCGGGGGGGGGCGTGTGCCAGAGTGTGAAAAATGGTCTTGTCACTTTTTAAAGTGCCATTGTCACTTTAAACAGTCACTAAGTGAACTGTTGTATGGCGAGGACTACTGTACTTTATCACTTTTTTCCTTTTTGGGGGGGTCATCAAGTTTACATCAAGATTTGGCACCTTGCTAGGCGACTGGAAAAGCCCTGTTAGAGTACCCGGATTGCAGCTGCTTTCTTGTAGGTATGTGGAATGGCGTGGCACCCACAGGTTTTACAAAGTTAAGTGAGGAAGTTGGTTACAGCTTATTAGGAAAGATAAAATAGACAACCAAGAATGCTTTATTGACCATTCTTCGTCCAGATTATATATCAATTGCATCTGCTAATACAGGCGTTCTGCTTCAGATTTATCTGCTATTTTCAGTATCTGGTAAAATGAATGAATATTTTTCCAACAACCTGTAAAATCCAAGACACTGCTTTCACTGTTTAATTCTCCCCTCCTAGATTGCTGATTCAGGGAATATCTATTTCTTTAGTGTTAACTTTTAGTGTTAGTTATTTAGGGATATATTTGTATTGGTTGCTTCATTTTTTTTTAATTTTGTGTTTTTGTAGACTCCAAGTCTTGTACACCCACCCAAAAATGACTACAGCCAAAAAATAAAAAACAGATAGTGGAAGATCATTCCAAGAGGCCTGGACACAGTCATTTGGAGTGATTGAACACAGTGGGAAAGCATTATGTGTTCTATGCAATGAAAGTGTTGTGTGTCGCACATCAAGTGTCAGACAGCACTTTGAAACCAACCACAAAAATGTTGCTCAACTTGGTGATACTGAAAGAAAAGAGTTTCTTGAAGGAAAATTGAGGAGCTATCATTCCCAGCATCTTAGTTTTTCCAACTATCTTTCCAGAACAAATCATCTGACAGCTGCCAGTTTTAAAATTTCACTGTGCATAGAAAACCATGGTAAGCCTCTTTCTGATGGGAATATTATCAAAACAGCCATGTTGTCTGGGAGTGATTCTCTTTTTCATGATTTCCCAAACAAGGATAAAATTATTCAACGCATCTCTGAGATATCACTGAGCAGAAATACTGTTAAAGATAGAGTTCAGCGCATGGCAAATGATGTTAGTCAGCAGCTCACCACTGACTTACAAAAGGCAGCCTGTTACTTTGTATGCTTGGACGAAAGCACAGATATCAATAATTATGCAAGGCTGGCAGTAATTTTGCGTTATGCTGTTGGTGACATCATGAGAGAAGAGCTGCTGAAACTGATATCTTTGTCTGAAAGGAAGGAAGCTTTTTTGTCACAAGATATAAGACCAGAAAAGGTGGTTTCAATTACAAGTGATGGAGCACCTTCTTTGGTAGGGGCAACATCTAGTTTCATACAGTTGTTTCTTCAAGAAACAAAACATAAAGTAATTCAATTCCATTGTATTATATACCAGGAAGCTCTTTGTGCCAGGGAAAGCAACAAAAAAATTGACGATGTCCTCAAAGATGTCACAAAAATAGTGAATTACATCATAGCTCGTGCTCTGAATTGTCGGCAGTTTCAAGTACTTCTTGAGGAGGTTCAGGCACAGTATGATTGTTTATTTATGTACAATAATGTCCGGTGGCTTAGCAGAAGACGAGTCCTGGAGAGATTTGTAGCCTGCTTGGATGAAATTAGGCTGTTTATGCATGAAAAAGGTCAAGAATATCCACAGCTCACTGATATGGCCTGGTTTACCAACCACATGTTTTTTACAGACTTTACACACCACTTCAGTCTACTGAATAAACAATTACAAGGTGCAGGGGAAACAGCAGAAAGGATGTTTTGTGATATTAAAACATTTGAGAGAAAACTGCAGGTTTTTGAAAGAGACCTTGAAAGTGGGCAGCTGAAATATTTTCCTAGTCTAAAAGTTCATTTAGAAAATTCTACAACATTTGCAGACAATCCTACAAGCCATCAGGAAATCTACAAGGAATTTTCTAGCATTGTAGCAGCTGCAAAGGTGAATTTTAGTAACAGATTTTCACAGTTCCATAAGATGGAGTCAACCCTGTATTTTCTTCTCCAGATAAAGCCAAATTTGAAGAACTTGATCTTTCTGTCAACGCTGCTAATATTGACTATTCTTGCTTTGACAAAATATACAGAACTATCTGGTATTTTTAGAGTTAATTCAGATGATGGTGGGGGGGAGGAGAAAGATAGGACTGCACGGGAAGAGAATGGAAGAGAACCTTTGCCCTTCCACCTGATAGGAGAACGTGATATATGACAGCAAATTTAGGGAGGGAACAGATGATGGTGGGGGGAGGAGAAAGATAGGACTGCGTGGGAAGCTAGCGAGGGGGTTCATCAAATGGGCCAAATCCACCGTGGGAGCCCCTGTGTTGTTCAAAGAGAAAAAAGATGGATCTCTTTGTCTTGCGTAGACTATAAGGGTCTCAACACTGTGAGTGTGGAAAATAAATACCCCCTCCCCCTCCTAAAGGACTTATTAACCCATCTGGTTAAGGGGAGTGTCTTCACTAAATTAGACCTGAGAAAAGCATATTACTGGGTGAGAATAAAGGCGGGAGATGAGTGGAAAACGGCCTTCAACTGCCCCATGGGGAGCTATCAATTCAAGGTCATGCCATTTGGACTACAGGGAGCCCCAGCTGTATTCATGCAGTTGATTAATGAGGTCCTACATGATCACTTGTACAAAGGAGTTTTCTTAAATTAATTGGATCATCTCAAGGTTTATCATCTGCTTTTCATTCGGCCACCAATGGGGCTGCAGAATTCGCTAACAAAATGGTGGAGCAATATCTTAGATACGTTTCTTATCAACAGACGAACTGGACTGACTTCCTCCCTTTTGCGGAGGTGGCGTACAATAATTCTGTGCACAGCAGCATCGGCTACATGCCTTTCAGAGTAGCCACAGGAAAAGAGTTCAGCCCAATTCCTGAATACCCTCAGGTGCCCTCCGCTTCCCAGACTCTTGACCAATGGGTGAGGGGGTGGGAAGAAGTTTGGAGAAACACAAAAACTGCTTTAAAAAAGACTTTTGAACAATCAGTCCAAGGCAGATAGTGAAAGTGTTGAAAGTAACAAAAGTTCCAAACCGGAAATCAAAATCACTTTCACTTCTTCTCACTAGAAAGTATCATTCATCGCCATTTTAAGTTCACTTTTGCACAATCCAACCCAAGTATAGGGAAGATCAAAATAGCTCAAGTCAGAGTAAAGTCCAAAATAAAAAACAAACTTCCAGGGTCGGTTTGTCTGCGTATAGTCACTCACAGTTAAATTTAAGTTGCAGCGGTGGCGGCGGCTTCTAGCTTCGCCGAAGCGAAGGCATCCTGGATTGCGGAGGTTCCTCGGGGCTCCGGAGGAGTTCTAACCTTCATTGTCCAGATCGGACGACTCGGGAACTCAACTCCTACCCCGGGCGGCTCACCGATCCCCTTATGCCCGGGGGAAAGGTCTCAAGCCGTTTGACAGCTGATGCTCGCTGTCAAAACGGCTTTTACGCGAAGACAGGCGGGAGGCAGCTACAGCTGCGTCCGACGAGGTCGCCTGCTCACCGGAAACCTATAAAAAGCAGGCTGATAAAAGGAGAGCTCCCCAAAGAACATTCCAAGTTGGGGAAAAAGTTTATCTGTCAACTAAATATTTACGCCTCAAATTGCCCAGCAAGAAATTGGGACAAAATTCTTGGGGCCTTTCCCCATCGTAAGGATCATCAATCTGGTCACCGTAGAACTAAAACTCCCTAGACTTTTAGGGAGAATTCACCCAGTCTTCCATTGCAGCTTGTTGAAACCTTATCAGGGCTCCACTTTAAGACTTCCCCCAAAGAAGGCACCTGGGCCCCTCGTAGTTGCGGGACAGACCCACTATGAAGTGAAATGTATTCTTGACTCTAGAATTTTTAAAGGAAAATTGCAGTACCTAGTACAATGGAAGGGATACCCGTTGTCTGAAGTCACCTGGGTGAAATCCAGTGAGGTGAAAGCTGACAGGCTCGTCAAAAGGTTTCATGCGAAATACCCCAACAAACCAAAAACTAATCATTAACATATGCTTTTGTTTACATTACAGGATCTGTCCTTTTTGTAAGGGGACCCGGATGTCAACGCTGCTAATATTGAATATTCTTGCTTTGACAAAATATACAGAACTGTCTGGTATTTTTAGTGTTAATTCAGATGGTGGGGGGGGAGGAGAAAGATAGGACTGCGCGGGAAGAGAACGGAAGAGAACCTTTGCCTTTCCACCTGATAGGAGAACATGATATATGACAGCAAATTTAGGGAGGGAACATGCTGGTAAATTAATTGCTCAGGGGAATAGAATTTAGATCTTAGCATCCCTTCGTCATGCCGTGCTGACATTTTGTAACATAAATAAAAGACTTTTAGGAAAATCAATGCCTGGAAGTTCTTTGAAGTGTTTCATTAGCCGGAACCCTGACACTTTCCTGCTTAAGAGTGGTTAGATTTAGGAAATCTGGAAATGGAGCTACTGGAATTTCAAGAAAACGCTATCTGGAAAAATAAATTCTGTGACTTGTATGAAACACTAGAGAAGATGGAAGGGATGACAAAGGACAGCACAGTTAGTTCTGAGAATGAAATCCTCAAAGTGTGGAATTCTTTGCTACATAATTTTAAATCCATGAACGCACTTGGGATTGCTTTCCTTACTTTGTTTGGATCATCTTGCGCTTGTGAACACCTGTTTTCAGCTTTGAATTATATCAAATATGACACCAGAAGCAGATGACCTGAGTGCTGCATGTGTTGCTCTCAAACTTATAAACTATGAGCCAAGGGTAGATAAATTATCAGCAGGCATACAACAGCAAAAATCACAGTAATTCTTTAAAAGCATGCCAAATGCAAACTTTTACTTTTCAATAAAAAGTTGTTTGTATCATTGAAAGCTCAGTTATTGTGTTTTTGGGAAGTGGAGTGAGTGGGGGATTTTTACTTTTTGCCTCGTTTTGTTCTTTTAAAAAGAACGTGCCCCAATGCCCCCCTGCATAGCCAGAAGCCTTGCGCCATCGCTGTTCTCCTGCCACGCTCCCCCATCCCCTCTTTCCCTTCCTTTGAAACCAACAACCCCCCCCAATCTTCCCGTTCCTTCCTTCTGAATTAAAACGAGAGAAAGCCAAGTTTTTTCTTTTGTGGTCTTTACATATTTAACCTGCAGCTAGAAGGAAGTGGGGAAGAAAACCATCACAAGACACTGTTCTGTTTTAACTTTTTTTCCTTGTCGCTTTTTGGAGTTTTCATCCTGCTTTTGTGAGAGGGCAGCATTTGGGAGGGGGTGTAGCTGCCCTTCTCCTCCAAGCCATCAGCTGAGCAAGACGCCCACCTGCCCGCGGTCTTCCCCCTGTCCAAGGCTTTCATTGAGGATTGGCGGGGGGGGACTATTTAATTTTTATTCCCCTCCCATCTGCTGGATGGTTGCAGCAGGTTTTGGTCTCTTCTGTTGTGCTTTGAGGTTACCCACGAAGCATGTTTGTTTTTTGGGGGGATCCCCACTTCAGTTTTTAAGCTTGCTTAAACCCTCTTCCACCTCCCTCCTCCTCACTGGAGCCCCCCTTTGTCTGCAATCAGCCCCTGCCTTGCCTTGCCCCATGGCAATGGCACCCCTGCCCTGCCCCCTCCCTTGCCTCACTTCACCCTGCAGACGAGCCTCCTACCCACTACCCCACCTGCCAGAGAACCCCTGGATCTCCCCCAACCCTGCCCGGTCCCCACAGGCATCCCCCCCAGGAGCGACATTGAGGTGACCACGCCTACCCTGGCCACATCCACCCATGCTGCTATGACTATCATAGCTATGCCCACTCAGTGGCCACGCCCACTCAATGGCCACACCCACCCAGCACCCGGCGATGCATAAATGGGTTTTGGGTTGCAGTTTGGGCACTCGGTCTCTAAAAGGTTCACCACCACTGACCTAATCTGTACTTGTACGTTTGGTTTTTCCTGCCCAAGTGTAAAACCTTGCTTTTCTCCATATTAAATTTCATGTTGTTGGATAGGGCCCATTGTTCAAGTTTGTCAAGATCCTTTTGGAACCTGAGCTTGTCTTCTGGGGTGTTGGCTATACCTGTCATTGGCAAATTTTATGTTCCCCCTCTATTCCATCATCTAAGTCATTTAGGAAGATATTGAAGAGTATTGAGTCTAAGACAGAACCTTGTGGTATCCCACTGTTACTTCCCTCCATGTAGATGTAGTACCATTAAGGATGACTCATTGAGTACAGTTTGTCAGCCAGTTACAAATCCACCTGGTGGTGATGCTGTCTATCCCATATTTTTTTACTTTATCAAGAAGTAGGTTGTGGTCTACTTTGCCAAATGCCTTGCTGAAGTTTAAATATACTATGTCCACAGCATTTCACTAGTTTATTAATTTAGTCACTTTGTCAAATGAAATACGATTGGTTTGGCATGATTTGTTTTTAACAAACCTTTGCTGACTATTCGTTATGACTTTATTTTTTTCCTAGATGTTCACAGATCTGTTTTTTGATTATCTTTTCCAGTATCGTTCCATGTATTGATGTTAGGCTGATTAGTCTGTTGTTTCCTGGGTTTGATTCCCCCCCCCCATTTTTTTTTTTTTGAAGATGGGAACTACATCAGCTCTTTTCCAATCCTCTGGTTCTCTGGTGCTCCAGGATTTTTTTAAAGATACAGTGCAATGGTTCTGAGATAACATCTGCCTGCTCCTTCAGAACTCTGGAATGTAATCTGTCTGGTCCCAGTAATTTATATTCATCAAGATCGGACAAGTGTAGTCTTACCATTTTCTTGCTTATTTTAATTTTTGTTTCTAGTCTTTCTTTTACAGTTATGTTTTTGGTAGGTTGGGCTATAATTTCTTTTTTCATGAAGATGATGTAAAGAATGAGTTAAGCAGCTCTGCTTTCCCTCTACTGCCTGTTACTTCCTTGTCATCTTTCTTTAGTGGACCAACTGTTTCCTTGACTTTTTTCTTGTTATTTATATGTTGAAATAAACTTTTTTTTATTATCTTTGACTTTTATTGCAAGTCTTTATTCATTCTGAGCCTTTGCTTTCCTGACTTCATTTTTTCAGATTCTGGCTATCTGCTGATATTCTGCCTTGGTTATGTGTCCCTCTTTCCATTTTTTGTACTTATCCTTTTTGTCTTTCAGTTTATCAGAAAAATCTTTGTGCAGCCATGCTGATTTCTTCTTGGATTTCTTGTTTTTCTTTTTCAGCGGTATTGTGTTGAACTGAGCTTTTATGATTATATTTTCCAGAGTTTTCCACGCTTCGTGAGTTGTTTTCCCCTTTAGGATTTTCATCCATGGAATCTTTCTTAGGTTCTCTCTGAGTTTGTTAAAATATATTCTTTTAAAGTTTAAGACATTGGTTGGATTATATTACATTGCTTGTGTTTGCATTATATTGAATTCCAATATGATATCAGGGTAGTTATAGTCTCCCATTACTACTGTGGTATATTTCCTACAAAATTTGTTAACTGGTTAGCAAAGAGTTCATCTATTTCTTTGGCTTGGTTGGGTAGCCCATTTTTCCCCCTTTTATATTCACCCATATGGATTATAGGAGGTTTTCATCCTTGGTTTTGTGTATTTCTGTAGAGATGTAGTGATCTTTTATGTATAATGTAGTTCCACCTCCTCTTTTGTTAGGTGTGTTTCTTTGAATAGTTTATATCCTTCTATCAATGCATTCCAGTCATGAGTTTCATCCCACCAAGTTTCAATAATGGCAATTATATCATATCTGTCTTTCATGTACTAATGCTTCAAATTCATTTTAAACTGTGAGTGTTAGTGTATAGGCATTTGAGTCCTCTATGTGTCTTGGGTATGTTTCTTATATCTCCTACTTTGAATCTGGGTTTTCCATCCTTTCCATCACTCTCTATTTTATTATGTTTTTCTTTTTTAATTTCTTTTTTCTCTTTACTCTCTACCTCCTTATGTGATTGGTTATCTACTGGTTTTTGTTTGGAATTAGGTTCTAAAGGTTGTAAAGATTGGCCCCCCTTCCCCCTTAATTCTAGCTTAAAGCCCTTTTGATAAGATGAGCCTGTTGTTTTCTGAATATATTCTTTCCAGTTCTAGTGAGTGCAGTCTATCCCTTGCCAGTAGCCCTTCTTCTAGATCAATGCTTTTCAACTCATGGTACGGGTACCACTTGTGGTACTTTGGCACCTGGCAGGTGGTACGTGTATGAAGGGTTGAAAATCACTGTAAAGAAGTGTAAAAAGGTGTAAAAGTGTAGTGAGGGATGAGCTTAAGTGATTGCAGCACTGCACAGGAATGTGGGAGAATCTGCTGGAGCTGCGGTGTTGCCGGGGCTCTGCTGAGCACCTAGGATCGTCAAGCGGCTCCAGCTGATTGGCGCGTCCTCGAGCAGTATTTCATTCATTTCATTTCATTTCATTTTATTTGATTTATATCCCGCCCTTCTCCCAACGGGACTCAGGGCGGCTCACAACATATTTAAAACAAAAACATACCCACAATCCCCGCCTAATAAAACCAAATTAAAACCAAATATTTTAGAGTTGTGGTGTTAAAATTTTCTAAAAAACCCAATTAAAATCCTCCCTAGGCCAGGCCCGCTTGTTGGAAAAGCCATGTCTTGAGGGCGCGGCAGAAAGTAAGGAGATCCGGAATCGTCCAGATCTCAGGGGGTAGTTCGTTCCAGAGGGCAGGGGCACCCACAGAGAAGGCCCTCCCCCTGGGGGTCGCCAGCCGACATTGCTTGGCCGACGGCACCCTGAGGAGACCCACTCTGTGGGAGCGTACCGGTCTATGGGAGGGAATCTGTGGCAGAAGGCGGTCTCGGAGATAGCCAGGTCCTATGCCATGGAGCGCTTTA
>NW_015387020.1:427501-437207 GCF_001527695.2 Protobothrops mucrosquamatus | reverse complement strand
CTGATGACGCGATGAGTGAGGAATAGTAGTTAGTCCTAGCCACCCTCATCGCCACTAGGTAGGATCTAACATGTATCCTTGCCTGTGTTCGATCGGATTCGGTTCGGCTGGCCCTCCAACTGCTCTCTAGGCGTCTTTTCCGACGTTTCATCTCTCTCAGCTCCCCGGTAAACCAGGGAGCCAGTCGAGATCTACGTCGAGATCTACGTCGGGTCAGAGTATGCAGCTTGGGGGAGAGGAGACAGCTAGAACTGCACCGAAGAGAAAAGGAGGAGGAGGGGGAAGAGAGGAGAAGAGAGGATATAAAAGGAGGAGGCTTTGGAGGGAAAGGGAGAGGAAAAAAAGTCGACAGGGAAAGAGAAGGGGATGGAGAAAGAGAGACAGACAAGAGTAGAGGTTTCTTTGAGACAAGCAGAGGGAGAGAAGGGGATAGAACAGTGCAAAGATTAATGTCAGAGAAATAGGCACAATTAAGCCTAAAATTTATGTTGCTAAGTAAGAAATTTGTTAAATGAGTTTTGTCCCATTTTACAACCTTTCTTGCCACATTTGTTAAGTGAATCATTGCAGTTGTTAAATTAGTAACACAGTTGTTAAGTGAATCTGGTTTTCCCATTGACTTTGCTTGTCAGAAGGTTGCAAAAGGGGATCACATGACCCTGGGACACTGTGACTATCATAAATATGAATCAGTTGTGCCAAGCATCCAAATATAAATCATGTGACTCTGGGGATGCTGCAATAGTCATAAGTGTGAAAAATGGTCATAAGTTATTTTTTTCAGTGCCACTGTAACTTCAAACAGTCACTGAATGAACTGTTGTAAGCCGGGGACTACCTGTACTTTATCACTTTTTTTCCTTTTGGGGGGGGGGGGTCATCAAAGTTTTTGACACCTTGCTAGGCAATTGGTGGTACTCGAATATTGCCAGATCCTAAATGTGGTACAAAGGTTGAAAAGCACTGTTCTAGGTAATGCAGACCATGGTCTAGAAAGACAAAGTTCTGTTGACGACACCAGTTTTTAAGCCAGTGATTCGTTTCTAAAATCTTTTGCTCCCTCATTGGATGTTGGCCTTTTGTTCCAACACTGACAGGGCAGACTACTTGTATATAATAAGCCCAGATAAGGAATTTGTTACAGCTAGTATTTATGTGAGTTGTTCTCTTCTGCAACTTTCCCATTTTTGAAACACCAGCATAGCTTCACTGACTGGTGCAATTTGGCATTATAAATCACTATGTTCAGTTCAAAAGTTTAATTTCAAACAAAAGCTGTAATGTAAGTTGGAAAAGGGCAATACAGCCTCCATATTCACAGACTGGATTTTAAAAACATACCTTTGGCTTCCATTTTAGCTTTTTGGAGATCTTCCTCTATTTCCTCTTCAATTATACATTCTTTTTCTATACATTCCACCTGTGTTGCAGGCAGCACATTCTCAGTTTTAGTAATCCACTCCTTTAAAAAAATCACCAACTGATTACTGTGATTTCTTAAAAGGTATCTTCCAGGCATGTTACCTGGTAATAGAAAGTAAAGTTTTCTTTGGAACTAATATTTGATTTCTAGTGATGCCATGCCAATGTTTATGTAGATGGAAGTGATTTGTCTTTCTTTGTCTTCTTCCAAGATGTATTTTTGACTTCTTGATTGAACTTACATCCTTTGTATGCCCAGTCTATCAGTCTATCACTCAAGGTCTAACCAGATCTGATTCAGCTTAGCTTTTTTAGACCAGTCAAATCTACAAGGTGCTGCTACTACATGGAATATTCAGGTAGCACAGCATTCCCTAATCTTTGATTATTTTTGTATGTATGTATTTTTATCCTGCCTTTATTGTATTTATAAATAACTTAACATGCTCCTTCCTCCTCCTATTTTCCCCACAACAATAACCCTGTGAGGTGGGTTGGGCTGAGAGACAGTAACTTGCCCAAAACCACCAGTTGGCTTTAGCATTTGACTACAATTCTTAACAATTGTGATCATTGGACCTAAGGCAGATTATGGGAATTGTAATCTAAAATGTTTGGAATAATCACAGTCTGCTAGCTATGGTAAAAGTAATGAGATCTCCTTGGTCAGAGGAAATAGCAACAGATTGGAAAGTGACATATTAAATACATCATACTTACATTAAACAAAATATTAATATTATATATAAATATATTAAATAAAAATAACTTGCATTTATGGTACAGTTAAAAGTGTAACAAAAAGAAAAATGTTTATCACTGTTAGAAATAAACTTTCAGAAAATACAGACATTTATTCTGACTGATAGCACTGAAACACATATACAGATCAGGGATGGGTAAATTTTGACTTCTTTCAAATTCTCATTTTTGTGAATATAACCAAACATAGGTGCCTATAAATTCCGTTTATCAGATTAAGAAATTTATGAGAAGAAATATACCAAATTTTCCTGACTTTTCCATGCTTTTAGTCCCAGATATTTTTACACATTTTATGTAACAATGGTACTTACGCCTATGATGGGCAACATCGACACCAATTCTTAATGCATGAATTCATGGGTTTATTCAAAGGGATGGAGTGTTATTTCATATTGATAATGCCCTTTCCTGAACATAGTGATTCTGGCTGTCAGCGATTGAATAGGAAAAGTAATGAATTAATTCACTACCATAAAATACATGGTATATTTAATTTTTAATACTGATTTTAATATATATTTATATGGTTGTTTTTATATATGCATTGTTTTATTGGATTATCATATGCTACCCAGAGTTACCTTAGGTGAGCTGGATGGCCATATAAATCTAATTAATAAATGTTAAATCAAAATAAAGAGTTAATTTCTTGTCCGCAACAGCTTGCTAATACTGCCAGCAGTTATTTAGGATGAGAAGTTGGATTATCATTAAGTAAAATGAATAATAAATTTAAGAATCTCCTTTAACCATGAACCTTTCCCCCACTCCCAAGTTTTTAAGGGACATTTTGATATCTTGTCATTGAAATTGTTATTCTCTGTATTTCTACTTTCTCTTAAAAATTATGAAAAATTTCCCCTTTGTCTTGTTGGTGCAACTGTTATGAAACAGTTTGGAACAGCTGCATGCAATCTAGTAGCTGAAGTGGAATAAATTCAGATCAAGCCATCCAACCAAAATAAACAAAAGTCTGTTCTGAATTAACTTGCTTTACCTTATGATCTCTGAGACCATTCTGATGCACACCCTCTATTTTTTATCTATTGAGATATATCATTTGGCCCAGTAAATGGTGCATATTATTAAGAATATGATATAGATAATAAATATTTTTGGTATGAGGTCACCAGGGCTAGAAAACAATGGTGGCACATAATCAATTTACTTTTATCTATTTTACATATTTTAATTCTACTTGTCATAAATTGGTGATATTTGTTTTGATTAGGTCATGGTTTTAATTGCTTTGTTTGATATTATGAACTACCTAGAATGCTTCAAGAAAGGAACAATCAATAAATAGTTGTAAAAATAAATAATCTCTGGCCATTGCAAGATATGTGCAAAATAGCTTGGAGATACCTAATGAATCAACATGTTTAAATAGACTTATAAAAAGTTGGCTGTCAGGGCAATCAAAAATTAGGAAGAGGACTTCAATATTCTATGATAACTCACCTGGAAGTTTCCATTATGATCCCTGAACAAATCAGAATATATATTTTTAGGGTCTGGTATGGCTGGCATCAGTGTTTTTCTAATTCTGTAACCATTTAAAGATAAAGCTTGATTAAGAAAACTGATTAGAGAAAATGTAAGTAATATATTCCAAAAAGAGACTTCTTGTGATTAATTTACAACCATTAATATTTATGTTAATTTCCTGCAGAAATTCTTTTTTAATTAAAAAACCGCCACACATGTTTCTACAGTTTTACAGTAAGAAGAAAAGGAAGTACAACTTTCAGATGAAAAAGTGAAAACATAAAAAAAGTGAAGATTCAAAGTCTAAAGCTAGTATCTATATAAATAAAAATGTAAATGTTCGTTTGTTCAAAATCTTAAATCTCCGAAGGTTCTTCACCGATTGCTTTGAAATTTTGACACAACGTTGCATTCAAATACGCACGTGTTTTTATATACCTACTATTATATAGATGTCACACCTGTGACAGGTAAAACATTTAACCTGTCTGAGCCACAGCAATGCGTGGCCGGGTACAGCTAGTTTTTAATAAGATTTGGAATATCTAGCCATTCACTGAATAATTTAAAGGTCTGGGACAGAGTTGGTTGATAAATTCAGAACTGATGTTGTTAGCATAGCTGTGGCAATCATATTTGAAACTGAACAGGACATAAATGAATTTCTATAAATGAATGAATCTCTTTAGAAATACTTAATCATAGTAAGCATGCTACTGTAGAAAATTGCAACATGTTTACCATGATAAAGTACTGTATTACCAATAAAAGAGACAGTATCCCACTGATAATCTAAACAGAGATTATTTTCAATTCTTCAGTTTAGCTTCAAGAAAAAAGTTTAATCTGAGTTTAAAGTATAACAGTAAAACTTCTCTATATGCTATTCTTGTTTAAAATAAACTTATCTTTCACTTCTGTTTTAGTTCTTTGGAAACTTTAAGTATCTATCACTGGAGGTGAGCCAATGGGGGTTTATAATAAAAGAAAATACAGTATTTTAATTTTATCCAGTAAGAATGAACAAAAGTCACAGCAGGTATTAATTAGCTACAAGGATTTGTATAAATTCCCTGCTTTTGTCAGTACATAAATTGTGAACAAATCTGTCTATGCTTGATTTGCAAATATTGTAGGACTTTCTTTGAACTTTCTTTAGAAGTCTTCTCCCCCCCCCACAATTTCTTGCTGATGGCACTTTTCCAGCCAACTTCCTCTTTTTGCACTATGTTGAAAATAATTCCTCTTTCAATAATCACTTTATTTCATCAATGTTTTTAAGCAAACTGGCCTAATTACTGGTTCCTAGCCTAATATGGATCTTGGGACATGTTTATCCTTCAAACGTTTCTCAACCCAAAATATGCATACCACAATAGGTATCTTAGTGGAATAATGCATTCAGTTTAAAAGTGACATTTAATGCAAAAGGAAGAATCAAGGTGGTGCAACATACCAGAATCATAAAAAACTTTGCTCCCAATTGATCTCAATAATTGCTTATAATCATAATAAAGGGCACTGTTACAAAGAGTTGACAAAGAGTTATAAAAATAAGCATCACATACTTCTTCAGCCTGCAGATATAAAGCAGAAGGGCTGTCATGATTAGGAGGCCAGCCATCACCAAGCTTGATTGGAGAACAATATTTAAATCTGGATTGAACTCATCAGTTTCACAGGAATCTTAAAGAAATCACAAACAGATGCAGAGACAGGCACACAGAGACAAAAAGTTGGAAGTATTCTTTAAGGCAGCGGTTCTCAACCTATGGGTCGCGACCCCATTTGGGGTCGATTGACCATTTCACGGGGGTCGCCAAGCAAGGCTGTCCGCCATTTTTTTCCCCTTTTCCAGCGGGTGCCTTACCTCCCTTGAGCTGGGCCAGCTGGTGGTTGGCCTGCTCCGTCTCTGCCGCTTGCCAGCTATGCCTCGGCTGGCGCAGGGGGCGGAACCGCGCATGCGCGGCGCTCCCGGGCAGGGAAAGTCCTTGACTTACGACCGGTTGGGTAGTCCTCGACTTACGATCGGTTTAGTCCTTGACTTACGACCGGTTTAGTCCTTGACTTACGACCGGTTTAGTCCTTGACTTACGACCGGTTGGTTGTAAGTTAAAAAGGTTGAGAACCACTGCTTTAAGGAATTAACAAAAGAAACATCAGTTCTGATTAGGTATATTTTTTGTAAATATTGTCTTCTAAAAAGGAATAAAGTCTGAAAAGGCTTTATGGAGGATCTTCAATATACACCACTCTTAATATTGCCATGTTAAAGTTTCATGGTAATATATTTTGTATTTCACTAGAAATATTCTGATAAAAATACCTGATAGAAAAGCCACCTGAGGTGACTGTAATGATACCTCATCACAGCTGTTACTACACTTAGCAAGGTCTCAACCTGAAAGCATTTGATCTTACTTAATATTTGAATTGTTTTTTCCCCAAATAACACAAGTATATATTCAACCCCATTTTATTACTAGTTTGCAGTTTGCAGTTGGGTACTGAGACTTGCAAAGTGATTTTCCAAACTGAGAACAGGAGGCAACTCATTCTTTATAGAATATGGTTCAGAGTAAATCTTACATGTGTTTCTACAATTAATTTTGTTTAAAGGAGAGAGAGAGAGATCCACCCTCTTTCTCTCTGGAGTAAGGCCCTCTGCCACACAGAAAAACCAATTAAGATAGAACAAGTAAGAAGACTAAGAAGCAGCAGATACACAGTCTATCCTCAAAATTTGTAATACATCTCAATTGCCCAGCAGTCCAGATTGGCATTTACATGAATTGAAAGCTTGAAGAAAGCAATGGACACCTTAAAAGGCTACAGCAACATCCTCTCCCTAACCCTCCCTAACCTTAAGTCTATTTTAGTACTACAAAGGGATTAAATTGGAAAAGACTAGCTTCTCCCTTTTCTCCATCTGGCTCTTATATACTAGCTCAGCCTTTAATCCAGAGGTCTCCAAACTTGACCATTTTAAGACTTATGGACTCCAACTCTCAGAATTCCCCAGATAGTCATGGGAATTGAAGTCTACAAGTCTTAAAGTTGCCAAATTTGGAAAGTCCTGCTCTAATCCATAGTTAAATTAGAATATCAGGTTTTATTCTGGATTGTCCTCACATTCAGTATCAGCATGAACAGACCTGGGAAAGAGGCAGAAGAGCATTATTCTTCTATCTAAGATCAAACCATCTGGGACATCCTGATTCTCTACTGGGTTAACTAGTGAGGCATATAATATAATAATATAACCTGCCAAACCCAGATTTAGTGCTATTACTGCTGCTGTAAAGGCTGCATCAGTGGAAGACGATCTAAATGGAATGATAAGTGGGAATGACTTTCAGATACATGTAGAATTCCTGCAGACAAGAAAAGGGCCAGACTGAGCCAACACAAGGAACATGATTTTGTTAATGTAACCTTACATACAGGTGTGTCAAACTGCCAGCCCGCAGGCCAGTTTCATTATACCGAAGCCACGCCCACCCCATTGCCGACAATGCAAAAAGTTGTGATACATCGCGACACGTCACGTGACGTGGCGAGTTTGACACCCATGCCTTACAATAATGTTGAGAGTAGTACTTCTGTGTGTGCTTGTTGTCCAGAGTACCTCACAAGGCTGAGACTATGACCCTGGTAATTATACATATGTGTACATAAATAAATATTAAACACCAGAGAATTGATGATGATGATGATGATGATGATGATGATGATGATGATGATGATGATGATGATGATGATGATGATTGTTGTGTCCTGGGCCTGCTGAAGCATTTCAGCAGGCCCAGAAATGTTGCAAATGGTCCTGGGCAACCGAAAAGCTGCCCGAGACCAGACTGGCTGGCGCCGGACTTGTGCACATGCGCAAGGCGCGAAAAAAGGTTCTTCCCTATTGACTGGACTGCCTGGGTTTGGGGAGACTATAAAAGGCCTGCGTGCCTGCTTGGAGTAGAGTTGAGTTGAGGAACGAATAAAGAAGTATAGTACTTGGTTACAACATGTGTCTTGCTTCAATGCCGCGAACCCCAAAACATAAAAGTGGCGACAAAGGTGGGATCGCTGCAAGGAAGAAGGCAATAAGAAGAGGGTAAGCCTCATCTGAAGAGCCTGAAGCCTGTGAAGTCAGCGTCCAGCTCTGCACTCACCTGCCAGTACAGCATCTCTGGAGGTGAGCTTGGCAAATGGACCCTTTCCCCAACGAAGGCTTGCAGTGAGGCATTCCGAAGCTGAAGATGTCAAAGATAGGATGCTTGTCAGAATTCGACATTTCTCACCCAGAGCGCTGGAACTCCTATGTGACCCGAGTAGAAAATTACCTAAGGGTTAACCAGGTCCGGGAAGACGGCCTGAAAGCGGCAACCCTGCTGTGTGTCTGCGGTCAGGACACCTTCGACGTGGCCAAAAACTTGGTAGCCCCTGCACCGCTGGAGTCTGTCACCTACACAGATTTAAAAAACATGCTGAAGGATCACTTCCATCCCAAACTGTCTGTAATTGTGTGGAGGCATGCTTTTGAGCAGAAAGACCAGAAGCCGGGTGAGTCTGCTGCAGAATTCATTGCTGCCTTGAGATAAGCTGCCAGGCCTTGTGAATTCAAGGACCTGGAAGAATGCTTATGAGACCGCTTCGTCTGCGGCCTTAGAAGCAGAGAGCTGCAACAAAAAAT
The DNA here is from genome assembly GCF_001527695.2 of Protobothrops mucrosquamatus. Classification (NCBI taxonomy): domain Eukaryota; kingdom Metazoa; phylum Chordata; class Lepidosauria; order Squamata; family Viperidae; genus Protobothrops; species Protobothrops mucrosquamatus. Next base: position 428,845 of record NW_015387020.1, on the reverse strand, counting down.
CTTTGCTAAAGCTGAAGTCACTCTTGCATGAAGTTGCAGCTGAAGAAGCAGCAGGCAGCACTGTGAAGGCATTGCGGCTCGCCAGAAACGCTCCAGCCGTCGCGACCGTCCATCAAGAAGTTGCTCAAGAAGTTCCAGACCTGGATCCTGAAGAGGAGGTGGACAGACTTAACCAGCCTGCGGTAAGAAAGCTGCGAGAGAAACCAGACAAGGCCCCAGCAGCCCTTCAGTGTCTCGGTTGCGGAGGACGCCACAAGCGCACGGACTGCCGGTTCCGCTCTGCCATTTGCCGGGCATGTGGTAAGCAAGGCCACATTGCCACCGTTTGTTTGGGTCACCAGCAGGTGCAACCTTGGGAAGAATTCCTTCAGAAAGGTACCAGGGTCCCCAGCCAACACAGGGTGGGTTTCTGCGCGTCGTGTAGAAGCATTTTGCGGACAGGGACATACAAGCCCCTTAAAAAGAAACTTCACAAGGGGTTCTCTAATCGATGGAGCTGGACACCGGGTCCACTCTATTGATCATATAATAATAATAATAATAATAATAATAATAATAATAATAATAATAATAATAATAATAATAATAATAATAATAATAATAATAATAATAATAATAATAATAATAATAATAATAATAAAGTTGGAAGGGACCTTGGAGGTCATCTAGTCCAACCCCCTGCTCAGGCAGAAAACCCTATACCATTTTGGACAAATGGCTGTCCAGTTTCTTCTTAAAAACTTCCAGTGTTGGTGCATTCACCGCTTCTGGAGGCAGATTGTTCCACTGGTTAATTGTTCTAACTGTCAGGAAGTTTCTCCTTAGTTCTAGGTTGCTTCTCTCTTTGGTTAGCTTCCACCCATTGCTCCTTGTCCTGCCTTCAGGTGCTTTGGAAAATAGCTTGATTCCCTCTTCTTTGTGGCAGCCCCTGAGATATTGGAACACTGCTATCATGTCCCCCCTCATCCTTATCTTTGTTAAACTAGACATACCCAATTCCAGCAACCGTTCCTTATATATTTTAGCCTCCAGTCCCCTAATCATCTTTGTTGCTCTTCTCTGTACTCTTTCTAGAGTCTCAACATCTTTTTTACATCGTGGTGACCAAAACTGGATGCAGTATTCCAAGTGTGGCCTTACCAAGACATTGTAAAGTGGTATTAATACTTCACGTGATCTTGATTCTATTCCTCTGTTAATGCAGCCTAGCACTGTGTTGGCTTTTTTGGCAGCTGCAGCACACTGCTGGCTCATATTTAAATGATTGTCCACTAGGACTCCGAGATCCCTCTCACAGTTACTACTATTGAGCAAGGTACCCCCTATACTATACCTGTACATTTG
>NW_015387020.1:409510-427401 GCF_001527695.2 Protobothrops mucrosquamatus | reverse complement strand
CCCTCCTGTATTTCACACAATACCTTTAAAAGGATTTGCAGCAGTAGTGGCCTTCGAGTCAAACTCAGGCCATCGAACTTAATTCTTACTGACTTTCAAAAGTCAAGGGTTAATGTACTTGGAGAAGCCACGCTCAAAGTGCAGCGTAAGGCTTTCCAAGGCCTATTAGATGTGGTGGTTGTTGGGGGTGATCGCACGAGTCTAATTGGACTCGATTGGTTCGAGGCCCTGGGAATCCAGGTAACTGGCCTACACAGCCTGCAAACTCCAGGAATTGCAGAAGTCTGCAGAGAGTTTGTGGATGTGTTTAGTTCAGAGCTTGATTCATACAAGGAGCCTCCCATTGCCCTGCGGTTAGACCCAAACATCACACCGGTTAGGATTAAGCCTAGGAGGGTGCCCTTCGCCCTCAAGGGCAAGATTGATGCTGAGATGGACAAGCTGATCCAGCAGGGCTCAAGTCCATGGGAAACCCCCATTATAACGCCTTTAAAGGCTAATGGGGAAGTCCGAATTTGTGCGGACTATAAATGTACTTTGAATACAGCTTTGCAATAGCATGCATATCCTGTACTGGTAGTGAGTCATATTCTAGCCTCCCTCAAAGGGGGAAAGCTGTTTGAAAAGCTTGATTTAGCACAGGCCTATCAACAGCTACCTGTTGATGAGGCAACTGCTAAGCCCAAACAATAGTGACCCATAGGGGCGCTTTTAAGGTAAAAGGGTTACAATTTGGAGTGAATGTTGCTCCTGGCATATTTAGAGCATCATGGAGCACACGCTCAGGGGTATTCAGGGGTTTGCCCCTACTTCGATGACGTCTTCATCGCAGGGGAGTCATCACAGAATTTGGCTGAGAGGTTACGGGCTACGTTGCTGAGGTTCCACCAAGCAGGCCTCAAGTTGAAAAAAGACAAATGCAAAATTGAAGTTTCTTCCACAGAATTTTTAGACTTTAAAATAGATGCTCAAGGCATCCAGCCTGCAGAATCCAAACTGAAGGCCATTCAGGAGGCCCCAAGTCCCAAGCCTAAAAGTGAGCTTCAGGCTTTCTTGGAACTTCTCAACTTCTATCATGCTTTCCTTCCCCATAAGGCTGCAGCGGCTGAGCCGTTACATCGGCTCTTAGATAAGCAAGCTCCATGACAGTGGACTAAGGTCCATGACAGGAGTTTTAAAGAGGTCAAGGCTTTGCTCTCATCAAATGCTGTATTAGCACATTTTAACGAGCAACTGCCTGTGTGCATCGCTTGTGATGCATCCCCTTATGGGGTGGGTGCCGTACTCAGTCACCTGAAGGCTGACGGGACACAAGTCCCTGTGGCTTACTACTCAAGGACTCTGTCATCTGCAGAGCGGAATTATGCTCAGATTGACAGAGAAGCCTTGGCCATAGTGGCTGGCATAAAGAAATTCCATGATTTCTTATATGGCCGCCACTTCACGGTCTATACATACCACAAGCCTTTGCTGGGGTTGTTTACAATGACTAAACAAACCCCACACATCATATCCCCACGTATGCTGAGGTGGTCCATTTTCCTGTCAGCACATGACTACACGCTCATTCACAAACCTGGGAAAGAAATGGGCCATGTAGATGGCCTCAGTAGGCTACCTCTCACACAAATAGAGGCAGATCCTGCTCCTGCTGTTAATATTCTCTCTATTCAGGAACTGCCTGAATCTTCCCTCAATGCTAGGGACGTGGTTGCAGAAACGGCCACTGATCACACACTTACACGCGTGCTGACATGGGTGTTCTCAGGATGGCCTGACACGTGTCCAGATGCTGTATTTCAAAGCTTCTGGCAAAGGAGGCATGAACTGTCTACATTTAATGGGTGCCTGTTATGGGGTAGTAGAGTAGTTATCCCAGCCTCACTGAGGTCTAGAATCTTGTTCTCTCTGCATGAGGGACATCCAGGCATTGTGCGCATGAAAGTACTTGCACGCAGCCATCTTTGGTGTCCTGGGCTTGATAAAGCTATTGAGGCCCAGGTGCACGGGTGCCAGGTGTGCCAACAGTCATGACCTGAAATGTCTCAGGCCTCTGTGCACAGGTGGGAGGAGACACAAATCCTTTGGTCAAGGGTACATTTAGATTATGCTGGGCCATTTCAGGGGCAATTCTTCCTTATCCTGGTGGATAACCATTCCAAGTGGCTAGAGGTTGTACCTGTCTCCTCCACTACTACTGCTAGGACCATCCAGGTGTTGAGAGGAATCTTCGCTACCCATGGACTTCCTGATGTCCTCGTCTCTGACAATGGGCCCCAATTTATTTCTCTTGAGTTCCAGGCTTTCCTACAGGCCAACTTGATCCGGCATGCAACGTCAGCTCCTTTCCACCCTTCCACCAACGGGCAAGCTGAACGGATGGTACGCACCACCAAAGATGCACTCAAAAGAATCACACACAGTAGGTGGCATCACAGGTTAGCAGACTTTCTTCTTGCACACCACACCACACCATACACTGCCACTGGAAAGAGCCCAGCTGAACACTGCTGGGGTCGACGCCTCATCACAAAGTTGGACAGACTGCATCCAGACCGGGTGGCTTCACAGGTGTCACAGCCGCGGGCACCTAGGAGACTTTAGGTGGGCGATCCGGTCTGGGCAAGGAACTATGGTCCTGGACATCTCTGGGTCAGTGCTGTTGTATGCGAGGTCTCAGGGCCACTCTCATACGAAGTGGCCTTGGGTGGTGGACGCGTCATTTGGCGCCATATTGACCAACTATGCTGGCAGTTGTCCAACAATGTTTCCGCTCCTGGCTCTGCTCTGGGAGGGGAGGAAGACCATAATCTGCATTCTGGTTTACAGTTTCCCAGTTCTAGCAGTGTCTCACAAGCTGCTGAGACTGCCGCTGAGGCTGTTCGGGGGTCATCTCAAAGTTCAGCAAGTGCTCTGAACAGGAATTCTCCGGAAGGGGGGTCATCCCGCACATCAGTTCCAGACAGGGAGTCTCACCGGGGGTATCCACACAACACAGCAAGCTCTCCAAACAGGGAGCCACAAGAGAGGGGGTTTGCCATGGAGGTGGCTCCTGACTCTGGCACCTCGGCCACATAGACGGGGGACTGGGACTTCTGGGGCACTTCTGCAATGCAGGCCACTTCCAATGCTGGTCGCGGGCTCGAGGGACAATGTTCCCAAGAGGAGTCCATTGTGGACTTGGAGAATTCCACTCCACCATTGGGCTTGGGGACTTCCACCCCTCCGAGGAAACCTGGCTTGGAGTCAGAGGATCCAGCCAGTCAGCAGAGGAGTGGGTCACCTGGAATTCTAAGGCATCAAAGTGCTGGTCTATCAAGTCCACCAGACGGGCAAGTAGGCCAGGCACCATAAATAAAAGTCCTGGTCTGCCATATTTTGAGAACTGCACTTTTGAGAGTTTGGAAAAAGTATTATTATAAGTTAAGTTTTAAAATCCCAATGTGGGCTATTCCGGAACATGCAATACAAGGAATTACAAGGGGAGTTAAATTAGAGGGAATTGTTTATAAGGACTTACTCATCTTAAGGGGACAGGACTGGCAAATTAAATTATTGGATGAATTGAGACAAGATAATATTCTCCAGTCCTGGTTTTTATATTCTCAGTTGGTTGAGAGATGGCGTATAGATCAAAAGTTAGGTTTAACATTGGAAGATGTGAACTTGATAAGACAGATTAAAGATCAAAGCAGAGCTCATATTAGGAGAATATATAGTGTTTTGATAGAGCTTGATTCGGAAACAGAATTAGTTAAAGATTGTATGATTAAATGGGCTCAAAATATTCAAGAATCAATTATGTTAGAAACATGGGAAACAATTTGGGTAAGAAATGTCAAGTTCATTCAAGCGCAGAATTTAAGGGAAAATTTTTATAAAATGTTTTATAGATGGCATTTGGATCCTCAAAAATTGTCTTGCATGTATCCGAACTTGCAGCCAAAATGTTGGAGATGTGGTAATTTGGATGCAACTTATTATCATATTTGGTGGACATGTAGGGATGTTAAAGCCTTTTGAATTAAGATTTGGTGGAACCTTCAACAGATTTTTAAGAAAAAGATAAAATTTACACCGCAATTATTCTTATTGGGCATCATGGATAATCTGGACTCAAAAGAAATAAACTTGATGTTGTACTGTATAACAGCAGCAAGGACATTGATTGCTCAAAATTGGAAAAAGGAGATATTACCGACTATGAATGATTGGAGACAGAAAGTCTCATATTTTGCAGAAATGGCAAAAATATCCGCATACCTGAAGGATCAGTATCAAGAGAAATTTATTTTGGTATGGAGAAGATGGATAGATTATATTCAGAGAAAATATGAAATGAATAATTATCATATAGCTTTTGATTAATTATTGTTACTTATAAATATTTTATATATAATTTATATATATAGTTTATAGTTAAGTTGATATTAGAGTTACAGTAAGTTTATACTTGTTTATATTATGAATGGGTTGTTTGGGTTAAATTTGGATTATTATGTGATTATTCCTGTACTCAGTTCTGGGAAGTCCGGGGGGGGGGGGGGGGGGAAGGGGATTAGGGGGAAATTATAAAAATTGATGTATTTAAATATTATAGGTAAATAATGGAATTGTATTGAAAAGAGGAGATGCTCGGCTGGTACCCCAAACTGCACTCGATGAGGTGGTTAAGAAGGGAGATGGGATGTAGGGAGGTGGTAAGGAGGAAGGAGGAGAGGTTGTGGGTTTAGGGGGGAGGAAGGAGAGGAAAGTGAATGAGGGTGGAGGCAAGGTGGGGACTGCCGAGCGTCTCCGAAAATGTATTGAGTAGGATTATCTTTTTTGCTTGTGTATGTAGATGCATCATATTGGTATTTGCTGTTCAATTACAAAAATTAATAAAAATTTTATAATATAAAAAGTCCTGGTCTGCCTAGACTGGCAGGCGAGCTGTCAGGCAGGCACCCTCCCTGACCTTGCGACGGTCACAAAGGGCCAAAGGCCCACCTAAATACCTTAAAGGTGATGTAAGGTTACTATCAGTACAAAGGCCACCTTACTAGTCAAAGAATTATGTTCCACAAAGTGGTTGTTGTAATTATTTTGTTAAAAGTTTATTTGTTATTATTATGATTTAGTATAAAGTGCTCTGCCTATGCGCAGTAAAAGAAACTTATGTTTAACACTTATCCTGTCCTAGACACCTGTATTGGGCTATTGTGCCTGCTGTGGCGTGTTTCATCCAGAGGGGAGGGGTGTTGTGTCCTGGGCCTGCTGAAGCATTTCAGTAGGCCCAGAAATGTTGCAAATGGCCCCGGGCAACCGAAAAGCTGCCTGGGACCAGACTGGCTGGCGACGGACCTGTGCGCATGCGCAAGGTGCGAAAAAAGGTTCTTTCCTATTGGCTGGACTGCCGGGCTTTGGGGAGATTATAAAAGGCCTGCGTGCCTGCTTGGAGTAGAGTTGAGTTGAGGAACGAATAAAGAAGTACTTGATTACAACATGTGTCTTGCTTCAATACCGCGAACTCCAAAACATAAAAATGATGATGATGATGATAGGAAAATAATATTTAGCAGTTTTTACCTATAGAGCTGCCATTTTTCCAATGTATTTTTGGTCCCCATTCACTCGGATAAGAAGAACTACTGCATCTGAATCTCGCCCTAAACTGGAAGGAATAGCACTTCACTGGATCCAAACTTTGTATTTCAAACTTGCAGCTTTCATTTTTCCTAAACTGAACAGCAAGAGTGGCAGTCATTATTAATTTTGTTCACTATGAGTATTTCCTCTTCCAGTATATCCTAGTAGATATAAGGAAAACCAAGATTAGATAGCAAAAGTTTTTGAAATACACAAATCTATTAGAAAGATCAACTCTTTCTGTCAGATACCAATAATGTAAAATGTTAAATTCATAAGTCTCATTTATAATCCAATCACCTGCACCACAATTCAGAACATAATGAGAACCATAGACCATAAAGCAATTAAGCACAAATCATTTTTTTAAAGTTCCCATCTTTCTATTTTTACATTGGCAATTAAGAAGAAATATCTGAGTGTTTGCAAGCCTATGTTTTTTGTGATTACTGTAATCACCAGGAAAATAATCATTATGAGATTCATCACATTAGTGTGAAACCTCATAGAATCTTGGAACATATAAGCTGGAAGGAACCATGTAATCTTCTAGTCACACACTCATTCAGCTATTTGAATTCCAATCCATTTGAAATTCTTCAGAAAGCGGGTGTCCACCAGTGTCCTAGGCAAACTATTCTGCTTGTACAGAACCTTTACCATCACGAAATTCCTCCTAATGTTCATCCTTAATGCATCTTTACATTTTATTTCAATCTGTTGTTCCACATCCCACTCTATTTTAACAGAGAACAGTTCTATATCTGTTGTATATGACAGACTTTTAAATATAGTTAACTGCCTTTTCAACATTCCCATCCCCTTTACCTTTGAATCATGTAACAAAAAAATCCATTGGACACATACCCAATCTTCAGCAAAGTCACTTTTGTACTGATATTCCAATATAAAACAACGTAGAGAGAAAGGTGGCTTATATTCTATGATCACTTTGTCGTGTTCCCAGAGGAAGGTTAAATTTTGAGGAGATTTGGGCTTCACTGGGAAAAATGGAAATAAATCAGTACAGATTGAAACTTTTCTAGATGCCCACAAATTTGCTTTTCATTTTTTAATACTTATTACATTGCAAGAATCCAAATGTTTAATAATGTTTGTAAAAGTCCTTTTTGATTATGCATTAACATTTTTATGTACAGGAATTATAATGATCTTTTAAATATGTAATGCGCCAGGTTTTACTATAAAATTTTAAAATCCAGAACGTTGCAGGTGATCTGATAGGGCAGTACTACGTCTACTGGGAATAAAAGGTAGGAGCAAAACTACGTTAGTAATATTTGTAGCTCATTAACTTTTTTAAATTGATGGCTTCTATGTGTTTACGTGCTCTTGGTTATGTTTAAATTTTCTTTTTTTAGGAAGCCCTGATGCTGAAGCAGGATGTTATACAACTGCTGAGAAATTAGTATTTTCTCAGGTATTGTAAGGAAATATATAATGAAGAAACTACATTTTCTTCTCTGTAGGGTATGGATAGGCAGCAGGTTAAACTGACTGGAGTCTAAAGGGAATCAGGGAAAAGATTCATTATTAGATTTCTCTCCCATTTTTTCCTTCAAAATTGTATTTCAGGTGGCTGGTAATCCTTTCTTCCTATTTTGTCTCACTTAGGAATATCTTTCTGCAGTCAAGAATTAAACTTAAATTTTCTTCTAGTTCATTACTCAAGAGCTCTACATTACTAGGAACTTGAGCTGCTTCTTTGGCTTACAGCCCTTGAAAATTTTAGCTACTGGGAAAATGTATTATCCAGATTTCAGTTTACTTATTGTGAAAGAACAGATTTAGCAATTTCTCAGGCCAGGTTTATCATTGTTGGCAGTCCTTTTGCAAGGCAGCTCAGTCATGAGAATAGATTTCTCTATATTAAATATGTAATCTGCAACTTGCAGTAGAAAATTCAGCACTCTTTTCAAGATAAAGGAAAGAACTAAAATGACACTAGTGTTAGAGTCTCTAATCTTTCTGTAGTCGGAAAGCAAACTATTCTAGACTGATCCCAAGTAAAGTTGAGAGAAAATCCAGCTGAAACTCTACAAAGCTGCTAATAGTGAGATAGAACAATGTCTAACTTGGAATAAGAAAGTTTCCTATGGCTCCAATTTAAAATAGGGAGATATTTTCTTAACAAAAATGCCAAATCAGCATGTTTATGGCAAAGGTTGTTAAAAATAACCTTTGTTTGTATATTAAATACTTAATTCTTTAGAGCAGGGGTCTTCCAACTTCCAATCCCTACTGGTCCACAGCCCATTGGGAACTGGACCACACAAGTGGGGGTTGAGCACACAAAGTTCTATTTGTGTATGCACGGGATTAGGTTGCACACACAAAACCAATCCCTCTCCCCCCCATTGCCATCGCTGCTCACCACTGCCCCTGCTCGTCCACAGAGCCAGAAAGGTTGAGGGCCACCGTGTTATAGAGAGAAAAGGTGATTTTAATAAATTTTCTCACACTTCCTGTTGAGTAACAAGGACTCATTAAAATCTCAATCAACTGAAATGTCCAACTCAGTGAAGAGCTGAGAAAATTTTAAGACAAGAAGTCTAGAATTAATCCAGCAATTAAGTCACATTCTTATGACTGCTTACCATGTTTTTGCTCTGAAATATGATATCAAATCACAAATGCTACTATTCATGCAATTACAATTATATTAAATACCAAGTACCCCATAATTATATTTGTCAGTTGAATAGATTTCTAATATATAAAAATATAGACTTACAGAATTTTATGCTTTCTAGTTTAAAATCCTGGTAAAGTTCTTGTGTCCCATTTGCATCTCTGATGGAAATATCAAATTCACGTCCTTCAATTTTAAAAACACAACCAATTATGTATCCATGATCATGAACATACTGGACACACTGCTTCCAATTCTGTTCCTCAAATCTAAAGTTGAAACAGCAATATTAAATAGTGATATGATTGCAGTTTATGTGTGACCACAAGAAAGAGGGGATTCTGATCATGGTTGTCCTCTGGTATCATACAAAATTATCTTTTGAGAATCATAAAAATGAATATTTTTAGAATATTCCTATTTTGAAAATACCCTGTTTCCTATCCTATCTCTGTGTGTGTGTGTGTTGTGTGTGTGTATATGTGTTTGTGTGTGTGTGTGTGTGTAGAAGGTGTTGCATATTTACTCCTACTTAAAGGAACTAATATTAAAATCTTCATTCAGTTTGGTATGCTCAAAACATATAAAAATCAGCAATTTAATCAACATAAATTCAGTTTCTACAATGAAATAATATAGATTCAACAATGTTAACTTGAAAAAAGGAAAAGAAAAGACAGGGGAAAAATAAACCCAACTCCTAGTGCTAATGTCAGCCTTTCTGCAATATGAAAAGTCAATGCAGACTGGCTTAAATGTTTGAGAAGGATGGACAGACACTTCTTAGATTCACAAAAGACTCCATCTGTTTTCTCTTTTAAAAAATGGCAATAGTAGCAAAACATAAAATGCCAGGGAGGCACAATGATAGTAAAGTGTTCTGCAGATATTCTGATTGTTACAGCTAGTATTGTTAGTTTTCTCTGTCAATGAGATCTTTACTGCTCAGCAGCATTATATAAGAATGTTTCAGAAGTTAAGTTTGAATGTGGTAACCTTTTGAACCACATACTGCATGACGCATAATGTCTCCGGTGTAGTGGGAAAAACCCACACAACCACAGGACTGCAATCACCACAGATTCCTTTTACTACACACCATACTTATACCCAAACTCCTAACATTTGTCCTTAGAATAAGATACTACAGAGAGGAGTGGAAGTGGGAAAAAAATCCAATATTGTGTTTCCAACTGTCAGGGCAGTTTACATATCTGTATTACAATAAACACGTAAAGGCAAAATCAGTGGGATTAACAGCTACTTCATCCATTTTCTAAGGTGACAAGAATTCAGTGGTAACTGAATTTCAATTTAAGTGCAAAAACAATACATAAAGTGCAACTACCGGGAATGTCCACAAGGAAACCAAAATAGTCAACATAGTGTTGGCTTTGACTCTGTAAATGAAGCCATCTGAATATATTTTGACCTGCATTCTTCTGGATACCTTGTGAAAAACCAATGCAATCACTAGGTTGCGTTAAAGATATAATAATAGCCCCAGTGGATAAACTTGATTATTTTTTCCACTGCCTCTCAGCAGCATTTACAGTTTCCTTAAATTAATCTAAATAATTCTGTACTTTCATTCCTCCAATAGAATGCTATATAGGTAGTCTTCAATTTACAACCACAACTGAGACCAGAATTTCCGTTGCTAAGCAAAGTGGTTGTTAAGTGAGTTGCACCTGATTTTATGACCTTTTTTGCCATGGTTGTTAAGAAAATCAATGCAATTGTTATGTGAAGCATGGGGTTGTTAAGTGAATCAAGCTTTTTCTATTGACTTTGCTTGTTAGAAGCCAACTGGAAAGGTCTCAAATGGCAATCACATGATCCCGGGATGCTGCAACAGTCATACAAGCTGCTTGCCAAGTGCTCAAGTTTTGATCAAATAATTGTGGAGATGCTGTGACAGTTGTAAATCACTTTTTTCATGGTTGTTGTAACTTTGAATGATCGCTAAAAGAGTGGTTGTAAGTCAAGGACTACCTGTATGCAAATCTTCATTCTTTTTTCCCCATAGGATGGGTGTTTGCAAGAAAAATCAGCACTGATTTTTCATCTGAATGCCCCACTCGTAGCTTTTGTTTTCAACATCTACTGTATTTGCCCACCATTGGTACAAAATCTCACACTCTCATTAGGTTGTAGGTTAGTTCCAGAAAAATATATTTTCAGATAATTCTGAACAGAGTGTTAGAACTGTGCATTAAAGAAGGTTCAGTGAGATCAGTGGTAATTGGTCTCCTCATATTTAGGTTTTAGGTTAGTGGAAGTGTCAAAAATATAGAATGTTTAGCCAATGAGATAAAAAATTGTATCTGGATTTTTCGAAGTAGAATTAACAATGGATATTTGTGGAAGTCAGACTGGTATTCGCCAATTAGAGTCACAATTCAGAGAGGATTTTTTTTTTAAAAAGGCACATGTCTTTATCTATTTATTTCATTTAGTTCCACTTATATCAAAGTCAGCCTTCTGTGGTCCTAGCCCAAAACTATGTCACTGAAATTCAATTAATGATTTTTTGTTTTAAGTAAAATGTACAGTAAATCTCTGATAGTCTCTTCATATCAATGTCATTGTTTAAAAGCTCTCAAGGATTTAAAAGAATGAAAAAGGGAGGCCTACTGTAGTAGTAAAAATATTCTTCTAGACAAAACAAAAGAATGAGGAAAAATGATGAAGAACACCATTTATGTTGTTTGTAAAATTGTGTTACTTATTCAAAGGAACTTTTAGCATTAAAATTTAATTGTTCAAAGGAAGTCATATTTATTTATTTATTTATTTATTTATTTATTTATTTATTTATTTATTAAATTTGTATGCCTCCCATATAACTGAGTACAGTCTTTCAATAATACTTACCTATAAAACACCGTAAATTTCCCTCCAGTAAACCTTTCTATAGGATCCCACAAGATCTTCATCTGCTCATTATGGATATTTTTAATTATATAATTTATACACAATTCGTCTTCATTGTATGAAGAATCTGGTCAATCATAATGAAAAATAAAACATGACATTTGTATAATGAAATCTGTCTGAAGATTTTGTTTAGAGATTCTCTTGCCTGACATGCTTCAATAGTGAAACATTTGTGTATTTTTAGAAGTCAATATTTACAGTCATGAAAAGCCAAAATGTAGGGTCAGGCTAAAAAAGTTGTTTATGGATTCAACCAAATTTGCAAATCATCTTTCAAATTACAGCCCTTATGTCTTCTAACAATGTTATAACCAAGCAACTTTGAACAAGTACTACCATACCGCACGAAAAATAATTAACAAATAAGGAATGAGTGTGTTGCTGGATGGGGAATTCTGGGAGTTGAAGTCCAAACATCTTAAAATGTCTGAAGTTGAGAAATACTGATTTACACTGATCATTTGTTTGCAGTAAATGAACACATATAATTTACAAAAAGTCATTCACAAAAGTTTATCTCCTCCTTCTGCAGCCACTAATGCTACCCAAAATTCTCATTGGAGAGTTAAAAAGAGATGGGGTAAAAAAGTATTATTGTTTAAACTGAGTTTATTTATGCATTTATTTGGCTCAGACAGTTTACCTGTTCTCCATCAGCTTCACTTCTCACTCTACATTATTTAGTTCTCACTGGAAAATAGTTGTGTAACTGTGTATTTCTATGGACAACTTAGGATTCAAGGCAAGGTTGTTATAATTTCCATTTGTGGCAATTTATATATTTAATTTATCCTCAGTTATGATGTGTAATCATGTATAAAAAGATTTCCATAAATTTCACTATAGAATCCTTGATGCTCTCCGATAATGGTTATCCTACCATGTACTTTTTAAAATAATTTTTACTGACTAATTATTTTACAGAGCAAAAACAATATAAACTTAGAGAGAGAGAAAGAGAAAAGTGAAAAATAAATTTGAAAGTAATAAAAGAAAGAAAAAAGAAAATATATAAAAAATAGCTTCAGATCTTCTATACAGCAGTTATAAATGCATTTATCTTTTATAGACCTTTGTTACCCTTCAAACTGACCATGTTTGTGAGTGGAGTTAATTTATTCCTGACCTATTGAAGACATAGATGAGAATACAATAAAGTCTTTGCATCTGTGAAACTTTTGAATAGCTATATTTTTAATTTGTCTTCCTATGCCTCCTTATTTATTTATTTATTTATTTATTCAATTTCTATGGCCACCCATCTGAGCCAATGACTCTGGGTGGCTTACAGTTCATAAAATATATTACAATTCAAAATAAAAAAAACATTTTAAAACAATAAAAACATCACACAGCAAGATATTTGACTTGTTAGCAATATAGCTTGGGAATAGCTCCATTGTCATGTTCGACGCCCCAAGCTTGAAAACATAGCCAGGCTCTTAAGGCCTTATGAAAAGCTAACAGGGTTGGGGACAGAAGGGAAGATAGTCCTTAGAGCAATGGCCACTGCAAAAAAAGCTTGCCTTCTGGCTTCCAGCAGCTGGCATTTTTTGGCTGACGGGATCTGCAGCATGCCCCTTTTGCTTGACTTTGTTGGATGGGTAGAGACTTTTGGAAAAGGCAATCAGTCAAGTACCTGGTCCCAAGTCATACAGTATTTTATAGGTAATCACCAGTGCCTCAAATTGGACCCAAAAACACCCCGTAACTAGTGCAGATGGAAGAACCTTGTCTTGGGAGGGTGTCAATTATTCCTCAATTTCAGTTTCTTTGAAGGAGAAAAACATTTTGACATGTTTCAGGTCCATTTCATAGAAACTGCTCAGAATTGTTCTGCATTTGATCAAACCATAGAACATGGCTTGAGTGACTTAGTATTTATTTATAGTTTTCTGAGATCAAATATTTTGAAGACAATTGTAAGTTGTCTTCAGAGTACTTTCTGTCCGTCTCCATCACTTTCCACCATTCAAAAACAATCAGAAGAAGGCAGCAAAATAAATTCCAAATCAACCTGAATTTAAGATAAAATATTCTCTTCCTTGGGACAAAGCATTTGGGAAGTCAGAAAAAGATTTTTATGGAGTATAGTGCAGAACTGAAAAGACTGTCAGTACATATTTGGGGATGAATTTTGGTGTTGGTGAAGAGTCCTGAGAATATTGCAGATGGCCAAGAAAACAAACCAATGGATCATCCAACAAATAAACCAGAGTTCTAACTTGAGGCACAAATAGCCAATATCAAATTATCCTACTCCAGACACATTATGCAAAAACCAGCTCTCTAGAAACATTTCTAATGCTAGGAAGGGGGAAAGAAAGAGAAGACGACAACCCACAGCAAGGTGAATGGACTCAGTTACAATAGAGATGAATGCACAGTTGGAAGACTCGGAAGAATAGATTAGGAACAGACTGTCAGGAAGAAAATCTATCTATGTGGTCACTAGGAGTCAAAAATGACTTGATGGCAAATAATGAATCAATCAATCTTTAAAATACTACCTGTTTCTTCTGAGTTGTCTTCCTCATCAGAATATTCACTGGGGGGACATAAATCTTCAAAAGAAATAAGTAAGAGTGATTGAAAAAAGAAAAATCCTATGCAACTACCATACAAATGGTTCAATATTCCTAACACATGCTAATAGATTATTCTTCCTGTCTATAATAATTTTTGCTTTGTAAAGTGGATTTTATAATAAGGTAACAAGAGAATGTTGATGTAACTTCAAATTTCTTGAGATATTCCAAGAAATCAATGATACCAGTCACTACAATTTTATATCTGTCATTAATCCAAATTTAATTATAGTACAGTAGATTGATTGAATTATCGTACTAATTTAAATCCATTGGTTTTAGCAGATTTATTCTGTATAAAGACAAAAAATATTTTATGTATTTATTTTTAATTAACTTATAGGCTGTCATCATTATTAAGTGTATAATAATATAATAGATACAAATAAAACACAATTGGGCAATAACACTAAAATATTAATAATCCATGTTGGAGAGATAACGGACATGTTTATGCAATCTGTGAAAGATAAGTCGCCTAAAATTAAAATCAATATAAAATATTAATAATAAATTAATAAACAAAATCTGCTGGGGAAAAAACAAAACATTATTGAAAATGACAAATGGATATATAAAATAATAACATAAATAAAATGCAAACAAAATTATATTGGAATTAAACTGCTTTAGTAAAAGTTCATTAAATCCTATTCAAAACATTTTTAAATTATATCTTCTTTATGTATTACCACTGTCCAAAAAGAAGAGAGAAGTTCCCTGAAAATGGGCTCCAGCACAAGTCCAAAAGCTCAGAAGACAAAACCTTTGGTCCCAGTGACCAACCCAGATTGGATACTGTCCAAAAAGTTGTAGTATAGTCTATATTGTTGTTGCTTGTTTTCTTTAGCTTATGCTAAACATTATAATATTTATCTGTATTATTTACCTTGAAACCTAAATTCTGTTAAATTTCATTTTTTGTAAACAATCTAAAATCATTGTACATCAACATTAAAGTAGCCTGGAAAACAGTGTAATGTATTGATTTAGCTCTGACTTTTATCCCAGTTCTTATATACATTTTAAAAAGAAAAATACATCATTTCTGTTACAAATGCATATGTTTCAATTGCAACTTACTTTGGGCCGATAACTGGGAAATTAGCAAGTAGATCCAAAGTAGTTCAGCAACATAATCTTGAATAGTCCATCCCATAATGTTAATTGAAACTGTAATCAAATTTCATCAGTGTAAATTGCAGCAATATTTCTCTACAACTATTTTTTGCTCGATATCTTTATATCAATCAATCAAACTAGAGGAAATGACTATAGGAAATCATTATAATAGTTGTGGAGTGAAGTTCTTAAAAGAATTGTGCACCTCACCTTCTGTTTTAGAGTGACAAAGGGCTTCAAACATTTTTCATAACCAGAATCCCTATCTTTGTCAACTCAGAGTTGGTTGGCACTAAGGTGTCTATCTGAATTGACATCTAAAAGGCTTCTTTGAACTACTGTTGTTAGACTTTTGTCTCACTTTTGCTGTTCTTTGGCAGCATTTTGCATTTAAAATTGAGATTGTACAAGCTTAAGAGTTCTATTAACATTTTAAATGTTATGGAAACAGAGATCTGTAATGAAGTTTAGATTAAACTCAAATCATCCTTGCAGAATATCTACTTTAGTTAATGGTAAACGTTGCCTTGTGCTTAACCTGAGATGATTTTTGAACTTTTAAACTTGTTGGCCATTTTTATCAAATTGATTTTAGATTTAATCATAGACTTCATCAGTTAGATTACAGATGCCAAGTTTCAAGCCTTATAGCTAAGTCGATATCTTTTTTACTGTATAAGCAAAAAATTGTTTAACCCTATAATAAACAAATCTGTTTTTGTGGTTCAGCTTAAAAAACACCAGCAAGCACTTCTGTTTCTTACCATATCTTCCCCAGAAATCAATGCAAAACAGGCTATTCTGTGCTGCAAATGGAAAAGAAACCTTCCGCAATATGTATTTATAAGTATAAGTAGGTATGCTCAGGATGAAAATTCTTTCTGATGCAAACTTATCTCAAAGCCTTTATGCTTATCATTCATCAGATAACTTTACCATTATATGGTTATTTGCCTATTAGTCAAATTTGTTAAAACAGAGTAGTCTCATATCTATAAAAATAAGAAAAAGCTATACTGCCTTCTCAAGACATATTAGAAATAAGATTACTTATATTAGTTTAGCTATGTTATTTCTAAAATGAATATGGCAACCACCTTATAGATTAATTCTTTGTACAATTATTGTGTTTTGTGATTTCTACTGAATCACTCAACAGCTATAAACAAGAGCAAACAAAGTGACTATAGCAATACTCATCATAATTATTCCCTCCCTGAAATCCCCAGAGATAAGAAATTGCTTGCCACTTTTTCCGTACTTCAAGAGAAAAACCAACAAAGAAAAATTCTGTTTTGCTGAACTACACATTCTTTTCATCTTTTCCACAGGCACCCTGCTTTCATTTGTCATTTGTCTCTGCACCATTCCTGTGATGGGATCAAGTATCTCAGTGCCTGCAAGTCTTTTTTCATCACTTATAACTACTTCCCAATGAAGAAGTGACAAAAAGGTCGATTAAGAGACTTTCAGAGAATGCTTCTTTTCAATCAGAAGAATCTTAATTGCATTTCTGGATAGGATTTTAAAAATGAAAGATAAGGAAGAAACCTGCAAATACATACAAAAACCATGCATATTAATAAAATGCTGTGGGTTTTTTTTCAAAAAATAGAATATTGAAGCTAAATCATGTAATGTTGACAATACAGAAAACACCTGTTAATTATGGAAAACAGCAAAACAAAATATGTATTATTGAAACATAGATTCTATTAGCTTCAATGGAATTTCTTAACAAGACCTAGAAAGGTACAAACACCTTCCTGAGATAGTTCAGACTGATTAGCCTAATAGATATTATAGATTAATAATATATAATTAAACTATACTAAAACTAGTATAGTTTTCCTGTGCAGAATTAAGAGTTGGATGACTGAAAAGTGTACTCTAATAACAAATATATATGTGGTTTTTAGATAGTGAATTAATAAAGGAAGTCAACGCCTTTTCTTACTTAGGAGTGTTTTATTCTAAGTGTTAAGTCCGGAGAATAATGGCGAAGGAGGCAATGCATGTTGCTAACAGACCTTTATTCTCACTCTCTTACAGCTAACAACCAACAAGAGCAGAGGCACGCAGGCCTCTATTTATACCCCCGGATCCCCGGGCAATTCCAACCAATAGCAGGCAGTCTTTTCCCGCCTTGCGCATGCGCGCAAGGCCGGCGCCGCTCAGTCTGGTCCCGGGCAGCTTTTGCAAATGCCCGGGACTCTTGCATCGTCACGAGCCTGCTTCTGCAGGCTCAGGACACAACACCCCTTCCCCCTAGATAAAATAATGCTGCGCCCAACATGGACGCCACCTTTGGTAGAGCATGTGTTTACTAACTTTTGCATTAATTGCACAGAGTGTGAGAAGCATAGGGTCGTTCTGTCGTTCAGAGAACCAATGAGCCCAACCCTTTTCCTAAGAGCTAACCGGCCTGGACCTCTTGTCCAGATTTCTAGAACTCTTGCTCACCTCACGTAATCTGCAAGGTATTTGGGAGGGCCTTTGACCCGTAGCGACCTTCTCGGACCTGGGGAGCTTGAAGTGTCCCCACCGTTGCTTTCCACACTAGGTGAATTACACTGTGGCTGTCTTATGATTGCTGCCTGACTTCCCTGCTCGCCTCCTAGGCTCAGGTAGTCAGGACTCTGCTGTTCACTATACCTGGTTGACCTGCCTCTTAGGGAGCTTTCTGAGTCCTCTGAACTCATCTCCTTGTTCCCTGAAGGTGTGTAATTTTCCTGGCTCCTTTCTGCAGTGATAGGGTCCGAGGATACCTCCCTGTTAGCCCTAATGCGTGGGGACTTCCTTCTGTGAGCCATTGCTGAAAAGGGCAAGTCCCCAACCTGTTGTGCCTGCTCTCTTGTATGTTGTGAGTTATGAGGATGCTCCCAGTCAGTCTCCTTGTCTGGAGTATTGTTGGTGAGTTGTGGGTAGTGAGTATACCTCCGGTGTGACTCCCAGGCTGG
>NW_015387020.1:407702-408957 GCF_001527695.2 Protobothrops mucrosquamatus | reverse complement strand
GCAAGCGCTTTCATCCTGACAATCCCAGGGTGACCCTCATGTAAGGAAACTAAGATTCTCGACCTCAATGAGGCCGGAATCACAACTCTAGAACCCCAGAGGAGGCAGCCATTGAACATGGACAACTCGTGCCTCTTGACCCAAAAGCGTTGGAAATCCTCCTCTGGGCATCTGTCAGGCCAACCTGACAGCACCCATGTTAGCACGTGTTTAAGCGTGTGATCAGTGGCAGTTTCAGCAGCCACATCCCTAGCATTAAGTGGACACTCTGGCAAATCCTGAATGGACAATATGTGCACAGCAGGGGCAGGATCAGGCTCCACAGCAGGCAATGGCAGCCTACTTAAGCCATCAGCATGACCCATTTCTTTGCCAGGTTTGTGAACTAGTGAATAGTCATAAGCTGACAAAAAAATGGACCATCGCAGCATGCGAGGGGACAGGATGTGTGGGGTTTGTTTGGACGTAGTAAACAACCCCAGCAAAGGCTTGTGGTCAGTAAAGACCGTAAAGTGGCTGCCATAGATGAAATCATGGAATTTTTTAATTCCAGCCACAATAGCCAAAGCCTCCCTATCTATTTGAGCATAGTTACACTCAGCAGCAGACAATGTCCTAGAATAACATGCCACAGGGACCTGAGTCCCATCAGCCGTCAGATGGCTAAGCACAGCACCCACACCATAGGGGGAAGCATCACAAGCCAGACACACTGGCAACTGGCACCGCATTGGATGTAAGCAAGGCCTTAACCTTATTGAAACTAGCTTCATGGACTTTGGTCCACTGCCAACAGGCATTTTTATCCAAAAGTCTGTGTAAAGGTTCAGCAATAGCAGCTTTATGAGGCAGAAAAGCATGATAGAAGTTCAATAACCCCAAAAAGGCTTGTAATTCACCCTTAGACTTAGGGCTTGGGGCCTGCTGAATAGCTTTTAGCTTAGTATCAGACAGGTGGATACCCTGAGCATCTATCCTGAACCCCAGGAAATCAGTGGAATGGACACCAATCTTACATTTGTCCTGTTTTAACTTAAGGCCTGCTCTTCGGAAACGAAGCAAAACAGCCCTTAACCTCTCTGCCAGCATTTGAGCTGAGTCCCCTGCGATGAGGACGTCATCAAAATAAGGACACACACCAGGAATACCCCTCAGGGTGTTTTCCATTACACTTTGAAAAATGCCAGGGGCTACATTCACCCCAAACTGCAACCTTTTCACCTTGAAAGCCCCTCTATGGGTAACAATAGTTTGA
>NW_015387020.1:380805-407185 GCF_001527695.2 Protobothrops mucrosquamatus | reverse complement strand
CGATGAGGACGTCATCAAAATAAGGACACACACCAGGAATACCCCTCAGGGTGTTTTCCATTACACTTTGAAAAATGCCAGGGGCTACATTCACCCCAAACTGCAACCTTTTCACCTTGAAAGCCCCTCTATGGGTAACAATAGTTTGAGCCTCTGCTGCTGCATCATCAACAGGCAACTGTTGATACGCTTGAGCCAGATCAAGCTTTGCAAAAATCTTACCCTCCTTAAGAGAAGCCAAAATGTGGCTCACTACAGGCACAGGATAAGCATGTTGCTGTAGGGCCTTGTTTAGTGTGCACTTGTAGTCTGCACAAATACGAATGTCCCCATTTGCCTTTAAAGGCGTTACAATGGGAGTTTCCCAAGGGCTGGAGTCTACAGGCTCTAATATGCCTTGCTGGAGCAACTTGTCCAGTTCAGCATCAATCTTGCTCTTAAGAGCAAATGGTACTCTCCTAGGTTTAACCCTTATGGGCTGTACAGCTGAGTCTAGCTTTAGTGAAACTGGAGGTCCCTTGTAGGATCCTAGTTTAGAACTGAACACATCTGCAAACTCCTTGCAGACATCTGCAAGGGTCTCCGTTTGCAATTTGTGCAGCCCTGTTACCTGGATTCCTAAGGCCTCGAACCAATTGAGTCCAATCAGACTCGTGCGCTCACCCCCAACAACCAGCACGTCTAAGGGGCCTTCAAAATTCTTATACTGTACCTTAAGGGTGGCCTCCCCCTTAACGCACACCTTGGAATTTTGAAAATCAGTAAGGATTACATTAGAAGGCCTTAGCGAAGCTCGTTGGCCACTGCTGCTGCAGATTTTGTGAAATGTGTTGAGGGAAATTATGGATAGGGCAGACCCCGTGTCTAGTTCCATCGACAATGGAACTCCTTGCAGTCTTACTTTAAGGGACAATTTCTTTTTAAGGGGTTTGTGTGTGCCTATTCCTAATATATTCCTGCGTGTTGCACAGAAACCCACCCTGTTTTGGCTGGGGACCCTGGTACCTTTCAGATTCAATTCTTCCTTCGGTTGTACCTTCTGTCGACCCAGGCAAACCGCAGCGATTTGGCCTTTCTTTCCACACGCTCAGCAAATGGCAGAACGGAACCGACATTCCACTCGCTTGTGGCGACCTCCGCATCCGAAGCATTGAAGCTCAGCTGGGCCTTTGTCGGGACGATCTTTGGGCCTCCTTCCGGCTGCTTGATAAAGCTTGTCCACTTCATCTTCAGGATCCTCTTCCGAATCCTCCCGCACATCCTCCTTGTGGATGGTTGCAGTCTCTGGAGCACTTCGAGTGGGCCACAGATTCTTGACCGCTCCACCTGCAGCTTCCGCTGCCGTAACCTCTCGCAGAGCATCTTGGAAAGAGACATCTTCCTTAGCAAACAGCTTCTGCTGTAAGTCTCTGTTCCTCAGTCCGCACACAAAACGATCGCGCAGCCTTTCTTCTAGATCCTTGAACTCACACGGTTTAGCCACCCTTCTCAAGGCTGCAATAAATTCTTTTGCTGATTCCCCAGCTCGCTGATCTCTCAGTTCAAATGTGTGCCTCCAAGCAATAACAGATTGCTTGGGCTGGAAGTGTTCTTTCAAAAATTTCTTCAGATCAGAGTATGAAACAGCTTCTAGCGAGGCCGGGGCGACTAGATTCTCGGCGATCTCAAAGGCGTCTTGCCCACAAACGCACAACATTGTGGCAGCCTTTAGTCCATCTTCCAATAGCAGGCAGTCTTTTCCCGCCTTGTGCATGCACGTAAGGCCGGCGCCGCTCAGTCTGGTCCCAGGCAGCTTTTGCAAATGCCCGGGACTCTTGCATCATCCCGAGCCTGCTTCTGAAGGCTCAGGACACAACACTAAGACTGGGTCATGATTCTCATCACTATAGGAGCTTACTGAGAGCAGTAGTATATATATGAGTCCACTGATAAAATTTAGTGAATCACTGCTATTTGGTCTCTTTAGCTCCAATTATCGAAGTGTAAAGCTAAAGTTATACTCATGCTTCTATATGTATATGTAACTGAAGTCTGAGATCTAGAGCATGCATTATTCTTAAAACACAATCATATCATCTGAGGAGTATATTGGGTGTGTGTTCTGGATCATAGATCCATTTCTCTTGTATTTCTCTATGCATGTATCTTGTATAACTCTATGTATGCCTACGTATCAGGGCAAGGGGAGGGAGCAAGGGTCAGGGGGCAGAGCTTAAAAGGCATCCCTGGACATTAGCCTGAGGGCAGTCTTTGTTCTTGGACCACCGCATGCAGCCACAAGGCTGTAGACTTCCCGTTCACCCCACCATGTGACGCTTGGGAGAACCAGGAAAATCTAATATCAATTTACCTGTGGAACAACCAGATTGCCAAGACCTATTCCTGGAAGCACCTACCACAAACTGTAAGTTTGCCTAGGATTCCCAGAATAAAGCAATTATCTGTGTGTTCTTCTGAGTTATCTATCTGTTAAAGACTGGAAAAGAAGCATATTTCCTATCTAAGAACAGAATAGTAAATTGATATTATTTAATTTTCCTCTGATCTCCAAACTGCAAACTAAGTAAAGAAAAGTCTCCCTTGCATGTGAAAGTAACTCTATGTTTCAAACTGACTGCCTGCAAAAGAAATGCCTGCAATAGTAAATTGATGAGATAAATTTTTCTCTGATCTTCAAACTTTAAAGAAGCAAGCAAACTTCTCTTGCATGTGAAAGTAACTGGAAGTGACTGAAGGTGTGTTCTAGACACATTGTCTTGTGATTTACTGTCATCTCTGCAAGCCAAGTTTTAAAACAACAAAACTCTTGCCTGTGAAGGCTGCGTGGGCAGATTTCCCCCTCCTTCTCCCCCCGTAGCAACTTCAAAGACTGCCTGCAGAGCTGTTTACGTTTACAAAAGAACTGTTTGGGATTGCCAGGCGACTCTGCATTCCTTGAAAGATTGAAGCTTGTCTCCCACTTTTCCTAATGCAGCAAGGATTTAAAACTAAAGGTTTAAATCAGCAAGCAGCCACCGATCGTTTCTTCTTCAAAGAGGGGCCCCTTCCCGTCCCTTTGTTCACTTACCTTAGCAACTCGTCGTCAAGGAAGAGCAATTAAATCATTAAGCTGCTCTCTCTCACTCACTCCCCCCTCCCTTTGGAATTTCAGCTATGTTATTAGAAAAAAGCCATACAGAGGCCCAATAGCAGGGCAGCAGCGCCCCCTAGTGGCCTATCCGCACATGACACCTTGAAAAAAAAAAATTGTCTCCTATTCTTTCACATCACAACAATTTGATAATTTAATTCAAGCAAGCCTACATCACCACTAGACCTTTCTTCCAGTTTTGAGTGTCACAGAAGAAGGCCACATAGCCATCAATCCTTGCCTATTCTCACAAGCTGAATACCCCAGTGTGTTCCAGCCTGCAACTTAATGACCAGGTGGGAGTTCATGCCTCTCAGTGGCCCTGCAGGCACGTGGTAATAGGAAGAATTTGGCTGACCTCTCTTCAGACCCCCTAGTGGTTAAAGGAGGAGCTGCACACGAGCCTTTAATCACGCCAAGAGAAAGCCCTCTAGTGGACAAAGGGTGTTCCTCGAAAGAAGAGCACCCCTGAAGCTGATACGCAGATAGTGACCCCTAGTGGTCAAAAAGTGAAGTTCATCCAATTTCCTTCAAATTAGCCAGGAACCACAGGACAAGCTCCCAGTGGCTCCTCCACCTACAGACAGCACCCCTGAAGCTGATACGCAGATAGCGACCCCTAGTGGCCGAAAAGTGAAGTTCATCCAATTTGCTTCTAAATAGCTAGGAACCACAGGACAACGCTTCCAGTGGCTCCTCCACCCACACACAGTAGCGACCCCTAGTGGTCAAAGACAGATGTTCTTCAAATTTGCTTCAAAACAGCTGAGAACAACACTGAACCTATCCTAACCATGGCGGAGCGTCCCGCTGATTCAGATGAAGTGGTTCAACCAACCAGCCTAGTTGAGACACCCCAACCAGACGGCCAAGGAGAAGTGCTGCAAACTGCCACCCTTGACCTGTACACAGAAGCTGAAGCTCAAGCCTCAGTAAGACCAAAGACGTCCCAGAGTCACTATGATCTGAGACAACAAAGAAAGCCAACTGAAGCCATGCATGCAAACCTGTTGGAGAAATGGCACACCGTGCACAAGTGCCATGAAAGAGGCTGGGAGAAATGGCACAAACTCTACCTAGAGCAAAAGGAGGATCTCTCCCCCGAACGTGCTCACGCACTGGAAGAAGATAAGGAGGACGCCTTCACACAATGGATGGACTCCGAACGGCAACTCAAGGACATTCAGCAGCAATTAAAAGACTCAGACGTTGACCGCGACATGCAAAGTCTTCGGTTACGGAACGAGGAACGCAAGAAGCTTCTAGAGAGCCCACAACGCCCTCCAGAATGCGAGCCTCGCCCAAGAGACAGACCGGTTGACAGGGCAGAGTCTGAAGTTTCCCGCCATTCACACGCACCGTCCCAACGGTCGCACGTGGCTCCATCCCATGCGTCTGGAAGGGTATCATCCTTTCGCCACATATCCAAGGCACACTCCAGCGTGTCTCAACAATCTCACCTCACAGGTGCCTCCCGCAATTCGAAAGCTTCTTCTCGTCACAGCCGAGCATCTCGAATTTCACAAACAGAGCAAGCAATCATTGATGCCAAAGCTGCCAAAGCACTCTTTCGTGTGTTACAGGAGGAGCGGCAGAGAAAGAAGGAACTCATAGCTATAGATCTCGAAGAGGCCGAAATAGAAGCCAGTCTAGAAATGGAGGCAGTCAAAATGAAGAATGAGCGAGAAATGGAGGAAGCCAAAAGGAAGAACGAGCGAGAAATTGAAGCAGCTCAATTGGAAGCAAAACGAAAAGCTATAGCAGCTAAAATGAGGGTCAAAAGACAAGATGCTCAAGACGAGCTTGAATTTGTTCAGAGCCAACGAGATATGGCAGACAAAATAGCTAGAGCGGAAGGCTTTCAGGAAATACTTCAGAACACCATCTTCCTGCCCAATAGGGAACAACTGGAAAACAAAGAACGACGTAGCCGAGTACAGGCCTACGTGGACAACCAAAGCACGTTCCAACGCGAACAGGTGAGACCACAGCCAGCCACAAGCCCCCCAAGACCAAGTAGACAAACAGAAGAATCTCAGCCGCCAGATGTGCCAGTCACCCATGGGGTTGATGTCACCACAACTAGGCCACGGGATCTTCCCACTGTTGCTGCCCCATTGAACCACACCCTTGATGGCAATCGGATGGGTCCACCAGCAACGGCTACGAATGCACAGCGGGGAGCGCAAGATGGCAACCGGATGGGTCCACCAGCAACGGCAACGGCTATACAGCAGGGAGAGGAACATGATCTTTCCACCGTTGTTGCCCCACGGAACCCGCTGGAACTCGGATGGGCCATAGGAGGGACAGTTTGTGTTGACCAAATGCAAACGAGCATATCAAACACCTCCATTCCCTGTAATGGAATTGCACCTCACCAAAAACCACACCTAGAACACTGCGCGCTTGTGACAACCAAACCTGCTTTGGAAGCAACAGTGTTCCAGACCAGTCAGAATCACAACAGCTTAGCCTTGTCCATAGAGGACAAACAAGAAAAACAACGTCTGCAAGACCAGGAGTCATGGAGTTTACTTCCAAGATGTCCCAAGAGTATGCAAGTGCAGTGCACGTATGTTTCCAGCTCACCCGCCACGGCGCAGAAGAAAGAATTGTATGCTTCCTTAGATGTGTCAACGAAGGCAAACGCAGTCTTAAGATACGTCACAGTATACAGCCGGGAGAGCCACACTTACGTCATTTTGTTTACAACCATAAGATGCATCAGAGTCTACAGCGGGGAGAGCTGCAGTCTCGGTGTCTTCTTTGGAAAAGCGAGACTAACACTACATGAAGGCCACACCGTACCAAGGTTAGTACTATGTGGTACCACGTTGGCTGTAAAGCTCACCAACTTGACAGCGAAGACATTGCACCTTGAACTACAGTCTACCACCTTCTGCGCAGACAGCAAGGAGATGTCAAGCTACATCTACGAACAAAGCAGACATTTCTACGTTTATGTAGGCAATAGAATGAAGAGTGTTGAAACATCCTTTCATGTGCCAACAGGCAACAACCAAGTGAAGTGGCCCAACCTTGCCACACAGCTAACAGAATTGACCTGGCTAGAAAGTCCTGAGTTCTTGGTCTGTTCAAATACACAAACAGCCCTCTGTAAAGTGCATTGCAATAATCCAAACATGAATTATTAATATATGCAAATCAATTAACTATCAAAAAAGTACATTTAATTTTCTAGATGTTCATTGTGCATTCATCCTAGTTCATCACTGTAGTAAAAGTTCAGTGGATTTAGCTTTAGAGATATTATCTGATTTCATTAAAATCCTGGCATGTAATGAAGACATTCATTGTACAGGTTCTTTTCAATGACTATACTATACTTTGCCATATAAATATATTCTATAAAATTTTAAAAGGAACTGCCTTGCCTCAGTTCTTTATCTCATAATGTTTATTTACCAAATCATTTGTTTTTCAGTCTATTTGGTCCAGATACTGCTTCTGAAGTTCAACAGTGGTTGGAGACAGGGAAAATTAACTGTTCTTTCAGTAATCTAGTGACCCTTTTTATAGGACATTGAAGGATGAATTTTATATTAATTATTTGCAAGGCTGCTGGAATAATGAGCTTTCATACCCTGTGGAAAGTTGCTTTAAATAGCATGAAATAATTTTCCTATGATCTTAAAACAGGTTAATATAACAAAAATGATTTTTGAATATTTATTCTCTGTAATCACAAAGACTCTTGGCTGTTTGTGATACATTTACAGAACAATATAATAAAATCCCCTTCATGGATTACTGCCTTGGCGTGGTGAAGGGGCTTGCGTAACTCAATGAAGCTGTTGTGTCCTGAGCCTGCAAAAGCAGGCTCGGGACGATGCAAGAGTCCCGGGCATTGCAAAAGCTGCCCGGGACCAGACTGAGTGGCGCCGGCCTTGCACGCATGCACGAGGCGGGAAAAGACTGCCTGCCATTGGTTGAGATTGCCCGGGGATCTGGGGGTATAAAAGGAGGCCTGCGTGCCTCTGCTCTTGTTGGTTGGTAGTTGTCACAGAGTAAGAATAAAGATCTGTTCAGTAACATGCATTGCCTCCTTCGCCATTATTCTCCGGACTTAACACTGGCGACGAAGGTGGGATGTAGTCTAGATAGCTAGACTAATAATAATAATAATAATAATAAAGTTGGAAGGGACCTTGGAGGTCATCTAGTCCAACCCCCTGCTCAGGCAGGAAACCCTATACCACTTCGGACAAATGGCCATCCAGTCTCTTCTCAAAAACTTCCAGTGTTGGTGCATTCACCGCTTCTGGAGGCAGGTTGTTCCACTGGTTAATTGTTCTAACTGTCAGGAAGTTTCTCCTTAGTTCTAGGTTGCTTCTCTCTTTGGTTAGCTTCCACCCGTTGCTCCTTGTCCTGCCTTCAGGCGCTTTGGAAAATAGCTTGATTCCCTCTTCTTTGTGGCAGCCCCTGAGATATTGGAACACTGCTGTCATGTCCCCCGGTTCGCAACATTGTACAAGAGGTAGCAACTAAAACCATCCCCCCAAAAAAAGAAATGCAAGAAAGCAAAATGGCTGTCTGAGGAAGCTTTGCAAATAGCTAAGGAAAGAAGGGAAGCAAAAGGCAAGGGAGAAAGAGAAATATACACCCAATTGAATGCAGAATTTCAGAGAATAGCTAGAAGAGATAAGAATGCCCTCTTAAATGAACAGTGCAAAGAAATAGAAGAAAACAATAGAATAGGGAGGACCAGAGAACACTTCAAGAAAATTGGAGATATGAAGGGAACGTTTCATGCAATGATGGGCATGATAAAGGACCAAAATGGCAGGGACCTAACAGAGGCAGAAGAGATTAAGAAGAGGTGACAAAATTACACAGAAGAACTATACAAGAACAAGCTTAGCATCCCTGATAACCATGATGGGGTGGTCACTGACCTCGAGCCAGACATCCTGGAATGTGAAGTGAAATGGGCCTTAGGAAAGCTGAGCAACAACAAAGCTAGTGGAGGTGACAGTATTCCAGCTGAGCTATTCGAAATCTTAAAAGACGATGCAGTAAAAGTGCTACACTCAATTTGCCAGCAAATTTGGAAAACTCAACAGTGGCCACAGGATTGGAAAAGGTCAGTTTACATTCCAATTCCAAAGAAAGACAATGCCAAAGAATGTTCAAACTATCGCACTATTGCACTCATTTCACGTGCAAGTAAAGTTATGCTTAAAATCCTACAAGCTAGACTCCAGCAGTATGTGGATGAAGAAATTCCAGAAGTACAGGCAGGATTTCGAAGAGGCAGAGGAACTAGAGATCAAATTGCCAACATACGCTGGATCATGGAGAAAGCTAGGGAGTTCCAGAAAAATATCTACTTCTGCTTCATTGACTATGCT
Source organism: Protobothrops mucrosquamatus (assembly GCF_001527695.2). Classification (NCBI taxonomy): domain Eukaryota; kingdom Metazoa; phylum Chordata; class Lepidosauria; order Squamata; family Viperidae; genus Protobothrops; species Protobothrops mucrosquamatus. The sequence goes on along the minus strand of NW_015387020.1, from coordinate 398,680 downwards.
AAAGCCTTTGATTGTGTGGATCAGAACAAATTGTGGCAAGTTCTTAAAGAGATGGGAGTACCAGACCATCTTATTTGTGTCTTGAGAAACCTATATGTGGGTCAAGAAGCAACAGTAAGAACTGGACACGGAACTACTGATTGGTTCAAAATTGGGAAAGGAGTCCGGCAAGGCTATATTCTGTCGCCTTGCCTATTTAACTTATATGCAGAGCACACATGAGAAAGGCGGGGCTAGATGAATCAAAAGTTGAAATTAAGATTGCCGGGAGAAATATCAACAACCTAAGATATGCAGATGATACCACTCTAATGGCAGAAAGTGAAGAGGAACTAAAGAGCCTCTTGATGCGGGTGAAGAAGGAGAATGCAACAGTTGGCTTGAAACTCAACATTAAGAAAACCAAGATCATGGCATCCGGCCCTCTCAATTCCTGGCAAATAGATGGGGAGGAAATGGAGGTAGTGACAGATTTTATCTTCCTGGGCTCCAAGATCACCGCAGATGGAGACTGCAGCCAAGAAATTAAAAGACGCTTGCTCCTGGGGAGAAAAGCTATGGCAAATCTAGACAGCATACTAAAAAGCAGAGACATCACCCTGCCAACAAAAATGTGTATAGTCAAGGCCATGGTTTTCCCAGTTGCAATGTATGGCTGCGAAAGTTGGACCATAAGAAAGGCTGAGCGCCAAAGAATTGAGGCCTTTGAACTATGGTGCTGGAGAAGATTCCTGCGAGTCCCCTAGACTGCAAGGTGATCAAACCGGTCAGTCCTAGAGAAGATCAACCCTGACTGCTCCTTAGAAGGCCAGATCCTGAAGTTGAAACTCAAATACTTTGGCCACCTAATGAGAAGGAAGAACTCACTGGAGAAGAGCCTAAAGCTGGGAAAGACTGAGGGCAATAGAAGAAGGGGACGACATAGAATGAGGTGGCTGGATGAAGTCACTGAAGCAGTAGGAGTGAGCTTAAATGGACTCCAGAAGATGGTAGAGGACAGGAAGGCCTAGAGGAACATTGTCCATAGGATCACGATGGGTCGGACACGACTCCACAACTAACAACATAATAAAATGCTAATGGTATAATAAATAAAACAAAATGTAGGAAAGAAAATCTTACATTGCCAGACAACAAATTAAATAAAGAAATAAATGTCAGCAATCCTCATATAAACAGCTGCAAAACCAATAAAATTAGTGGTGATGCAAATCAAATTTCTGAGAATTTGATTCTAATTTTAGAATACAGATGTAGTAACAGAAAAATAGTGCCTAAAATCCTTCTCTTTCTCATTTTGCAGGAATCTCCCAAGGCATATGAGTCAGAGCAGAGCAAATAGGTTAGAGAAGATGGTAATGTAAGATACTTCAACGCATGAATAATAAGTTTTAATTCCAATCCTCTTTTATTGGACATACAGCACAGGTGTTGGAATAACATAACTGCATGGACTTATTGCCTATATTTTGGATTGAACTCCAATATATGTATGTAGTTCTTTTCTATGGCCCTAGTATTTGAAAACTGTCAATTTCAATAATTATTGAGTAATGCTACATAGGAAATGGTTATAAAAATGTATATGGCATGAAAAAGTAAAATCTACACCTGATTTGCAACAGTGGATTCTTGATATATGGTGGTTGTTAATCTCTGAATTGTTTTAAAAAAGGAAAGAAAGCAAATTTTAACTAGTATTATCTTTTTCTGGATATAATAGAATTTTTTAGATGGTTTTTCTCTTCCATTATCATAATCATTATTAACTTTATTACCATCGTAATTAATAATGTTGAGGATACATGCTATTAATATTATTAAATGTGTGCTTGTTTTCTTCTGTTATACAATGCCTATTTACTCTATTCATTTCTTATTTTTAAGCACTAAAACTCACCTGCTAAAGGACTTGAACACAACACCATTTGAAAAATTATGGATCTCTCATTTAATTTACGTTCAGGTTTACTTCTCACACTTTTCTTTTGTCATTATATATTCAATAAGCAGATTCATATGAAGTTATGTTTGTGGTGTCACCAATTGTGGAACTCTATTGAATAAATGAATAAATTAAAATAGGAAGGATTCGAATATAGTCTACAAGTCTTTTAAATTGTTAAAAAATTCATTAATATATTGTATATATGGCTGCCTATAGTAAAAAAAACCAGAACACTGTAGTTTATCTGAGGGGGTTTTTTTCAGAATCAATGGAAAATGCATTCCATAGACTATTGATCTCAATAGTGCTCAGTGAGGAAGTTTCCTGGTGTGTGGATTTCAGTCCTCAATATTCTCCAGCCAGCATGCCCACTGTTGAAAATTATCAGAGCTGAAATCTATACATATGTTTATACATATGTTGTATATAGCATGTTTAAATGCGTGTTATGTATGTGTACACTTTTGAGAGCAAGCAACTAAATTTCATTTTTAATGTGTGCCAATATGCCCACAGTAAAAAAAAAATGACAATAAAGATTATCTATCTATCTATCTATCTATACATTCCCAAATCAAGACAGCTCTCAACAATCGTACCTGAACAGTTCTCAAAATCAGTATTATTATAATTGCTTCTGATTAATTATCAATAAAGTCTGGATTGTAATTAAACCATGATATTATCTCACATATTTTGGAGTGGAATTAAAATAATTCCATTCAGTTTTAATAGAAATAAATCTAAAGTAGAAGTCCATATGTTTTCTTCTGATAACTGGAAATTTTGAAGCCAGTGACCATTATTGCAGATATATCTGCTGGAAGCTCAATTAAAATGAGTGATCATTATGATTTAGATATATCTTAATAATACCACTTAACTTGTAAAATAACTGCATGTAGCTTTTTTGCTTTATTACTATTTTTATGTGCACAGGAAAAATATTTTCATAGATATCTGTCCTACTTCATATGGAACAACTGAAAAATATGAATGCTATTAAACTGCTTTTAGCAAACCGTCAAACACAAATGAACAATTGTCATTAAACTCATACCCCTTCAAAAATATCTTAGTCTCCATTTAGTTAAATCAATAGCAAAATAGCAAAAGATACTGGGAAATTACTGAAAAATCTGTTTCCACTTTAATAGAAAAAGAAAATGCAAAGCGTGATCTGTCTGTCCATCTGCCTTGGAAATGTTGATGACTTCTTAAAAGATGAAAAAAGGAAATCATCTGTCTAACTTATAATCAAATCAAAAGAGGAAAAGATTAATATAGCCCATAAAATCTCATCCATAATGCATATAATTAAATGTACTTTATTGACTGAGATAATCAACTGTGTTAATAAAATCAATGAATTTGAAGACTCAAGAAGAAACATTGAAGAAACATTGTGTTCTTTCTAATGTATTAAAATATTAAATATATAAAAAGGGAAATAATGGAGTAGGTTTCTAGATCATGATTAAGTACCTTAATTATTTTAGAGTATATTATTTATATACATTTTGAAAAGGCAGTTAATATTTTTAGAGTAATCTAGGTTATTTGTTATCAATTACCAAGTTTAATTTTTAATGATAGCATGTAAGATAACACATGAGGAAGTGATACATACTGTACTTTCCTGTTTTCAGATTGTTCTGATGATCAAGTATCTATCTCTGAGCTATGTATATATTAGGAGAAGTACCCTAAAAATTGAACTAATACTTCGCAATTCAGAAAATTTGGAGTGTGGGTAGTGTGAAGGCAGACAATTATTTTCTCTGAGTGCACTGAATTATTAATGGAATAAGAGATGGGAAATTCACATATTCTCATAACCAAAGTTCTAAACTGATATTTGAAAAATGGGGAGATCCAACTCAAAAGCACAGTTTACTTCTATTTAGCACCCATGTTTCATATTTACCAAGCATATGATTTGTGCTTCAAGTTTACTTGTTCAAAAGAGTAGATGGACACCTTTCCTCTGCCTAGTACTTTCCACTCAAAACTGCACTCGAAGTACATTTGGGGATATTAAAATTCATGTTTCCACTGAAAAGAACAATTGGAACTGAGGAAAAGGTAGCAGATGCTGGGAAGCTCTGCTAGGCAGTCACCGAATAAAGAAGGGATCAGGTGTGTTTTTCCCATTTCTTACTCTTATTTGCAAATCACATATCTCTGTCCGAGTTAAAGCAAGGACGGAGTTTAGATGGTAGGAAGTTGATGCCACTTCTGAGTAGATTATTAATAACAGAAAGTGGCTTTCCACACACACACGCGCACACACACACACACACACACACACACACACACACACACACCTTCCTGCCCAAACTATAGATTTGACCCAAATCGGTTATGAAGAGATCATACTTGACTTAGAAATCTCATCAACTGGACCCCTCTGTGCATTCATCTGTTCTCGTATGTTTGTTCCTAAGGGCTGCTGGCAACCAGGGAAGTCATCTGAATTTAATTACTAAAATGGTAATAAATATTGTACAATTCTATATAAAATATTCTGGATGGTCACCCACTAAAGATGATGCTATCCTATTTATGTTTCTTTTAAGATTTCTTGTACATTTCCAAGGCTCTGTTATTTTTGTGTAATATTTGAATGTAATTTTGAATGGAGAGATTTTATCCCTCCATTCTGAAACTTTCTCTGTTCTTAACGTATCTGTTCATCTAAAGACTTTATTTTCATCCCTTCTCAGCTCTTGATTATTTCTGTTTCCTAATTCAGATTGCTTTGCAAATTTAACTTTTAGACTTTTATTACTCTCAACTCTCTCTGCTCCCTTTCCTCCCTCCCTCTTTTTCCAGAATCACTTATTCTGTCTTTTCCAGGTACTTTCTTCAAATATCTGGGCCTAGAGTAATGGTTCTCAAGAAACACAGCAGTTGCTTGTCTTGTGACCCTTTTCCTCCTTCACTACATCCCTGCTCCCAAACACTTCTGTGGGAATTCTCTAAACAAATACAGGAATCTCTCTTGCTGTCTCAACACAGCTCTTTTGGGGGTTCCTCTTCTCCCTGGTCTCAGCAGTCATCCCAGCCCATGATGGAAACTTCTGTCAGCTTTTCAACTTTTCTTCTCTTTTTCTGTATCCCTTTTCTTTCTAGCCATCTCCAAATATGACATTGGAGCCTCACAAAAACAATGGCTTATTTATAACCAACAACTCTCTTCCAGCTAGCTATCTCCATTTAGCATTCTCCATTTTCAGCATCATCTTCCTGTTCCCCAAAAGATATCCATCTAGGGAAGTCAATCAATCAGAATAGAGCTGGAAGGGACCTTGGAGGTCTTCTAGTCAAGCCCCCTGCTCAAGCAGGAGACCCTATACCAGATAAGTGGCTGTCTAGTCTCTTCTTAAAAACTTCCAATGATGAAGCACCCACAATATCTGAAGGCAAGCTGTTCCACTGGTTAATTGTCCTCACTGTTAGGAACTTTCTCCTTAATTCCAGGATTTGGGAATTAACTGACCTCTTTGGTCAGTTTCCAACCATTGTTTCTTGTCTTGCCTTCTGGTGCTTTGGAAAATAAATTGTCCCCCTCCTCTTTGTGGCAGTCTATCAAATACTGGAATACTGCTATCATGTGCCCCCTAGTCCTTCTTTTCTCTAGACTGGCCATTCCCAAATCCTGCAACCATTCTTCATATGTTTTAATCTCCAGACCTTTAATCATCTTAGTTGCTCTTCTTTGCACTTTTTCCAAAGTCTCAACATTTTTTTTATAATATAGTGACCAAAATTGGATGCAGAATTCCAGATGTGGCCTTACTAAGGCTTTATAAAGAGCTACTAATACTTCATATGATTTTGATTCTATGCCTCTGTTTATAGAACCAAGGATTGTATTAGCATTTTTGGCTGCTGCCAAAAAGTATTGGCTCATGTTTAAGTGATTGTCCACTAGGACTCCAAGGTCCCTCTCATAGGTACTGTTTTTGAGCCAGGTTTCACCTAATCTGTACTTGTACCTTTGGTTTTTCCAGCCCAGGTGTAAAACCTTGCTTTTCTCCACATTAAATATCATTTTGTTGGATAGGGCCCATTGTTCAAGTCTGTCAAGATCTTTTGGATTCTGAGTTTGCCTTCTGGGGTGTTGGCTATTCCTACCAGCTTAGTGTCATCTGCAAATTTGAGGAGATCCCTTTCTATTCCCTCATCTAAGTCATTTATGAAGATATTGAAGAGTACTGGGCCTAAGATAGAACCTTGTGGTACCCCACTGCTTACTTCCCACTGTGTAGATTTGGTACCATTAAGGACTACTCATTGAGTATGGTTTGTCAGCCAGTTACAAATCCATCTGGTGGTGATGCTGTCTATCCCACATTTTTCTAACTGATCAAGAAGTAGGTTGTGGTCTACTTTGTCAAATGCCTTGCTAAAGTTTAAATATACTATGTCCACAGCATTTCGCTGGTCTACTATTTTACTCGCTTTGTCAAAGAATGAAATAAGATTGGTTTGGCATGATCTGTTTTTAACAAACCCATGCTGGCTAGTAGTTATAACTTTAGTTGTTTCTAGAAGTTCACAGATCTGTTTTTTGATTATTTTTTCCAGTATTTTCCCAGATATTGATGTCAGGCTGATTGGTCTGTAGTTTCCTGGGTCTGGTTTTTTCCCCCTTTTTTTGAAGATGGAACCCACATCATCTCTTTTCCAATCCTCTGGTCATTCTGCAGTGCTCCAAGATTTTTTAAAGATATGATAAAATGATACTGAGATAACATCTGCCAACTCTTTCAGAACTCTGGGATGTAATCCCTCAGGTCCTGGTGATTTATATTCATCAAGGTCAGACACATATTCTCTTACCATTTTCTTGCTTATTTTAATCTTTATTTCTAGTCCATCTTTTACAGTTATGATTTTGGTAGGTTGGTCTATAGCTTCTTTTTTGTGTGAAGACTGATGCAAAGAATGAGTTAAGCAGTTCTTCTTTCTCTCTACTGCCTGTTACTTCCTTGCCATATTCTCTCTTTAGTGGACCGACTGTTTCCTTGACTTTTTTTTGTTACTTATATGTTGAAAGAAACTTTTTTTATTTTTTACTTTTGTTGCAAGTCTTTGTTCATTCTGAGCCTTTGCTTTCCTGACTTCATCTTTTCAGATTCAGGCTATCTGCTGATATTCTGCCTTAGTTATGTGTCCCTCTTACCATTTTTTGTACTTATCCCTTTTGCCTTTCAGTTTATCAGAGAGATCTTTGTGCAACCATGCTGGTTTCTTCTTGGATTTTTTTTTTAGTGGTATTGTGTTGAACTGAGCTTTTATGATTATATTTTTCAGTGGTTTCCATGCTTCTTGAGTTGTTTTCCCTTTAGGATTTTTATCCATGAAATTTTGCTTAGACTCTGAGTTTGTTAAATCAGCTCTTTTAAAATTTAGGACACTGGTTGGATTATATTCTATTGCTTGTGTTGGCATTATATTGAATTCCAGTGTGACATGGTCATTCTCACCCAAGATTCCAGCAATTCCAACTCCCTCTACCACTACCTCTACCATTAGCAAGGAGTTCATTTATTTCTTCTGCTTGGTTGGGTGGCCTGTAGTATACTCCTATAGCAATGTCATTCTTTTTTTCCTTTTATATGGATCCATATGGATTCTAGGAAGTTTTCATCCTTGGTTTTGTTTATTTCTATAGAGATTTAGTGATCTTTTATATATAATGCAACTCCACCTCCTCTTTTGTTGGTCTGTTTCTTTTGAATAGTTTATATCCTTCCATCAGTACATTTCAGTCATGAGTTTCATCCCACCAAATTTCAGTAATGGCAACTATATCATATCTGCCTTCTTCTACTAGTACTTCACGTTCACCCTGCTTGTTCGCTAAACTTTGAGCATTAGTATATATATATATAGGCATTTCAGTCCTTTAATGGTCTTGGGTATGTTTCTTATATCACCTAGTTTGTAACTGGGATTTTCATCCTTTTCATCATTCTCTGTTTCATTATGTTTTTCTTTTTTAATTTTTTTTCTCTCTTTACTCCCTTCCTCCTTATGTGATTGGTTTTCTAGTGGTTTTTGTTTGGAATTAGATTCTACAGGTTGTGAAGTTTGCTCCCCCCTCAATTTTAGTTTTAAGCTTTTTGATAAGCCCTTTTGATAAGGTGAGTCAGTCGTTTTCTGAATATATTCTTTCCAGTTCTTGTGAGGTGTAGTCCATCCCTTGCCAATAGCCTTTCATTTAGGTCAGGGGTGGGCAACCTTGGCTCTTTTATGACTCGTGGACTTCAACTCCCAAAATTCCTGAGCCAGGGCTTTTCAACCTTTTCACAGATTGTACCACTTCTAGGACATGACAATATTTTAGTACCACCAGTGCTTAGCAAGGTGTCAAAAACTTGATGACTAAAAAAGGGGGGGATTTTGGGTTTTACTGATTAGATTCATTTGTTGTTATAGAAATGGCTAGTTTATAATTTTATGGAAAAGTAAAGAGTTGAGGTTCAATGTTAATGCTTCCTTCTACTGCAACAGAGGAAGTATGTTCTTTTTCCCTTCTCCCCCTCACTTTTTTCCCCTTTTTCCTCCCCACTGTGTCCTACTATTTGCTTTTGTATTTTTGTATTTTATTCTATAATCTAATAAAATATTACAAACTGTAGTGAAAAGGAAAAAAGTACCAGTTTTAATTTCTTCGGTGGCTGTTCCTTTGCTGATTGGCCCTTCTGAGATCTTCCACAGTGTAGTCAGAATGCACACACCCCCAATCCCTTCCCTGTACCCTGTACCTTAAAGACACAGGAATCAAGTGCAAAGCAAGAGAATAAAGAAACATAAACTCCGTTGTTTTTTCTCTTTAAGCTGCCTCAGGCGTGTCACGTGGTTTGGGTGGGGGAAGGGGGAAGACGACAACTGGAAAGGTTTAATCCCTTTAAACAAATGTAATTAGTTTTACCCCCTTTAACTGAGTCTGTCTGTGCCTTTTAGAAAGTTTTCTTTGAAGGTAAACAGGCTTAATTTAAAGCTAAAGCTTTTCGCAATTGACAGAGCCTTTCAGTCTAGAATTGCAACATTGTGACATGTGACACACCTGAGGCAGTTTAAAGAGAAAAAAAACAGAGTTTATGTTTCTTTATTTTCTTGCTTTGCACTTGATTCCTGTGTCTTTAAGGGTACAGGGAAGGGATTGGGAGGGGTGCATTCTTACTACACTGTGGAAGATCTCAGAAGGGCCAACCAGCTAGCTCAGGCGTCTACAAACTTAGCAACTTGAAGACCTGTGGACTTCAACTCCCAGAATTCCTCAACCAGCCATGAGGGCTGCGGAATTCTGGGAGTTGAAGTCCACAAGTCTTAAAAGTGCCAAGTTTGAAGACCCCTGAACTAGTTGGTAGTTGGTGCATGTTAATAAACATGGATAAATTCGTCATACATTTGTCAGTGTAAAGGGAAAGTGATTCAGCAAAGGAACAGCCATGGAAGAAATTAAAACTGGTACTTTTTTCCTTTTTACTACAGTTTGTAATATTTTATTAGATTATAGAATAAAATACAAAAATACAAAAGCAAATAGTAGGACACAGTGGAGAGGAAAAAGGGGAAAAAAGTGAGGGGGAGAAGGGAAAAAGAACATACTTCCTCTGTTGCAGTAGAAGGAAGCATTAACATTGAACCTCAACTTTTTACTTTTCCATAGTATTATAAACTAGCCATTTCTATAACAACAAATGAATGTAATCAGTAAAACCCAAAATCCCCCCTTTTTTAGTCATCAAGTTTTTGACACCTTGCTAAGCACTGGTGGTACTCAAATATTGTCATGTCCTAGAAGTGGTACAATCTGTGAAAAGATTAAAAAGCCCTATTACTGGTGTTCAGGTTTCCTCCTAAATATCCCTCCCAGAGACTGTCTCTTCCTTGCCCTTTCTGTCCATCTCTCTTCCCCATTTCTGGGCTTGACATGAGAGAGACTAAAAATAAAGGAATTTACTATGTTACTGCTGGAATTTTCTATACCATGCTCTGCATGGCTTTACTTCCTCCTGGAACCACTTAGCCAAACATCTACTGCTTATCCATTGGTGGAAGAACCTCCCTTCTGTCCAGTCTATCTCCAGAGACCAGCGCTTCTCTACCAATGGCCAAGGTCCTCCTTCCCTTTGTGGTCTTGTATAAAGCTGCTATCTGCAGCCAGCCTTCTTCCCATTCTTGGGTGGAGCTCTTATCCCACTGTGTCTTCACTTCCCATTTTTCAGGGAAGCCACCCCTGGACCCTACTTTTTCTTCCCAAGCAAGAACCAGTTGCTGTGCACACTTAACCTATCTCTCCAACCTTTCAATCCAGCCACTGTGTTCATTCTGTGCACAGACTTCCTTATCCCCTCTTCTTCTCTCTTGCCCCAATTTTTAGGTTAGACCAGGATCATATCTCCCAGCAACTGAGGAAGCTGTTGAGATAATCCTATACATTCAACCATGTTTGTAATATGACTTATAGTTACTAGTTTTTTTCCTCTGAAAAGCTCATCTTCCACAGCTGCATAGTATGTAGTCCATGATTTCTCCTTGTTGAGAATAGGCAAAACTTTTAACTTTTGCTGGTGCTGATGTGCAAGAACCAGCTTATTGTTTCTGGTTCATAAATGGGGTGGATTTTTTTTAAAGGAACATAGTAGAAACCAAAATTGACACACTGTATGTCTCTACTAGATGCAAACAAGGAGATTACTCTGTTCATTGTTCTTGTTTTTCCTTTGATATCTAAAAAATTAGAGAGCTGCTATTGAATAAGGTAGAAGAAAAGGGAACAGAAAGCAAATATGTTTTCTCCAGCAGAAAGGAAGGCAAAAAGGAACCACAGACCACATTAAATTATTACTCAGTGGCACCTGTATATTACTAACCAATTCAATGCTTCCCTAAACTTAGTTCTGTAAACTATTAATGGTAACAACACAGTTCAACTTAAATAGCTTGTCAAGCTCCTTGGAAGTTTTCCTACAGTAATGATGCTATTCTCCCACTTTCTCCTTTTTTAGGTTTTTTTTTTTCTACTTCTGGGGTTTTCTGTTAGCTAAGGGGTAATGTGTGGAGGAATTTGAAAGACTATTTGGCAAATCATTAGAACAGTTACTGTTCTGAGCCCAAGTTTCAATTCTATGCAGGAGATAGGGATGCCTTTGTAGAATGAACTTTATAATATACTGCTTAAAAAAATAAAGGGAACATTTTACCATGGAACTGAAGGGGTTTGCGTTCCCTTTATTTTTGTGAGCAGTATATAAACACTACTGTCATAACTTTTATAGTCATTTTATAATTTGCTCTGCCCAATTTCATTGTTCTGAGATACAAAATAAAAAGCTCTTTTTTACAAAAAATAATTTTAGCAATCATATTTTGAATATAAAATCAATCTTTAAAAATCTGAAATATTGTCTCTTCATTGTTTCATACAATTTTAAGGGGTTGACTTCCAGAGAAGCAAAAACTACAGGAAGTTATGAATGAAATGAGAGAACCAATCACACCACAAAAACCTGATATTTAAAAACAAGTAGGAAAAAGACCTACAAAACTGTTGGGTTCAAGTGATAAATTGGTCTCTATTTATGCAGCCAATTCAACTGAGTATGTTATAGCCATCACATCATAATAATAACTTCATAATAAAAATTTTCATAGTGTGCATTAGAGCTTAGCTGAAACTTATTTCATCAGGTAAAGAACTGGTCCACAGTTTCACAGATGAGATATAACAAGGGTTAGGAGTATGTTTAAGCTAGAATCAAAGGAAGCATCCTCTCTGGATATACCATCCTGCTATGGTGCTGGAACATTCTTGAAACATTTAGGTAGGTGCATAAATAAATAGTTTAATCTCAATCTCAAAATAAATAAATCCAGTTCCCAGCCTATGCAAAGTTGCCTATCCACTGTGTTCCCTGCTGGTGACTTCCTTCACTCTCCACCACACTTGGAAGAGGGAAAAGATCTTACTTCCTCTATTTTAAGATCTTTGCCCCATGGTCATAATCACCACAGAAGGCAATACAGTGCAGCACAGTACAATAATAACACAACTTTATTGAATTAAAGCTTGGATGTAATTGTCCCTTTAATACATTTGTCAGTTCCAGTACAACTAACTTAGCCATGAAAGCCAGCTGGGTGACTTTGGGCCAGTTACTCTCTCTCAATCCAACCCACCTGAAAGGATTGTTGTTGTGGGAAAAATAGAAGGAGGAAAGTGCATTGGATATGTTCACCACCTTCAGTTATTTATAACAATAATAAAGCTGGCACAGCACCAACTCTGATCAGCAAGATTTCCCAATTGAAGCAGGAAGAGCAGTTATCCAAATAGTAATCAGATTGTTAAGAAAAGTTGTAGTTACTTTACTCCAAAAAAAGTTTCCCTATTTGGAAAAGGTAATAAGAGGAGCAGACAAAAAGCAGCAAACAAAATAGTAAATTTCACTGTGCATATTAAGTGCGCACGCACGCATACACACACACACACACACACATTACACAGATCATACCAAACTCATATTTGCCTATTTTATAACATCTGTGTTGGAGTTTGACCACCTGGTTTTCATGAAACTTATTACATTTTAAAAAATAATTTGTTTTTGGAAGTTCATGTCTTAATTTTTTATACTTAGATACATCAATCATATTTTGATCTTCTCCTGAATTTTAGCCTACCCTAATTTACTATCACTATGTATTCAGATATGTCCTCCTTTAGGCTAAATACTTATCACATAGTTTATTAAGCTCATTATCCAACCTGATCATTAAAAGAGGTCATTTGCTAGACAAGCAAGCAAAGAAGTCACATTCTGTTTAAGCAAGAATTCTCTCTGATTCAGTTAACCCTTGGCTTTGGTGTACCCAAACTACCCTTCAAACATATATTATTAGCAACATTTAGCATGATCAGTCCTGAAAATTAAATCTGTTAATATTAAAACTTAATTTCTTATAATGAAGGTATTATAGTGAAATATTAACTATAATATTTCCACAGATGGCAGACATTTTATGTTCTTATTAATTGATAATGATGGCTGATACTTTTTTCCAGGGTTTCATTTTTTGTTTCTTCAGCTGCAGCAGAAAACAAATGAGGAAAGAAAAGGAAAAATAAAAGAGAAAAGAGAAAGAAAGAGACAAGACAAGACAAGACAAGAGAAACACTATTGACTGAGTACTTATGCCACCCAGTGGTGAATGTTGCAAGTATTAGCATAATATTACTCTTTATTATGGCTTTATATAGAAATAACAATTTAATATTAATCAGTTTCCTGAAACTGCTTTTTTAGCTTTCATCTAATAAACATGTTTGCATTCCATACAATATTAAATCAAATGAGAAAAATATGGATCAAAGACATATATACACTAGGTTCATGTATTATACTAAGCCTTTTAAAACTATGGTTTATAGAATGAGCCATAATGATGTTCAAATATAACACTAAGCCAGAAATCAATGTTTACTGACCCCATTACTGTAACAAGCCAAAGACAACAAACAAAGCAAACATTGTGAACTTAATCACAAACTAGGAAATAGCTATGAAGCTGGCTATATTAATTTTAAAATACTGGGTAAAGAAGGACCATTGTGGCAGACACTGGGAAAAATAAGAGAACAAGTACTGAATATATTTCTGAAAGAATATCTGGAGTTGCAACTATCCTCACCCATAAATTGCAAATAAGTAGGTTCAAGCTAGAGATTAGGAAGAGGAACTTCCTGAGAGTATAAGGCTAAGCCAACACCCAGTAGAACAGATGGTCTTATGAAGTGATAAAGTCTTCATTAGAGATCTTCAAGCAGAGTCATTTATCAAACATGCTATATAGTTAGGTGACCAACCGTCCTCCTTTAGGGAGGACAGTCCTCCTTTTGTAAGTTCTGTCCTCCCTTGAAAAGTGTCCTCCTACATATCCCCTTTTCGATATTTGAAGACTAATCTGCAGGGCTTTTTTTTCTCTCATAGAATGCTCAAAACGGCGTTCCGGCACCTTTTTTTGATGGTTTTTTTTCAACTTTTGCATGAGCTGTGCTACTCCCCCTATTGGCTTTCAAAAGCCAATAGGAATTGCTGCTGAGCGCACCAAAACACCCGGCTGGCAAACTTTGCACATGCAAGTTGTCTGCAGCGAAGGTGAATTGGCAGGAACTTTGCACCCCTCCCTGCTACCCAACTACACCATCTCCTAGTTAGTCCTGAAGATACCTGGAGGAAACTAACTTCCATTTAGGGATGGAAAAATAAAAAAAGAGGAAATGCCATTTCAACGATTAATTGAATAAGGAATTTCCATTCATCACATCAAAGAAGGATAACATTGTTTTCTGCAATATTTGCAGTGGAGAATTTTGTATTGCAGTTGGGGGCAGAGCAGCTATTACGAAAATCTTGACCACCAAGAAACATAAGCAATCATCAGATACATCTGCTTCCAGTTGTAAAGTAACAAGTTTTTTTTTAAACTTCAAAGTATTCTGAGGATGAAAAACAGTTAGCTGCAATGGGGGGAACATTTGCATTCTATACCATACCATAATTCACAATCAAAGTTTTCTTAGTATGGATTGTACAACCAAATTATTGAAAAAGTTTCACGATGCTAAATTTTCATGCGCCAGGACAAAATGCGAGGCTATTATTAAATCAGTATTTAAAAATTACTGTGACAAAATACTTACAGAAGACTTGGAAACTGCAGCATTTGTAACAGTTTTATCTGATGCATTCAATCATAATGAAACTAAATTGTATCCAATACTAGTAAGATATTTTAATGTTACCAAGGGCATTCATGTAAAAATTTTAAATTTAGAATCCATTGAGGGCAAAATTGCTGAAATTTTGTCAAACCATCTATACAGAGTAATAAATGAAAACAATTTGAAATCCAAAGTTGTTGCACTAACAGCTGATAATACAAACACAAATTTTGGTGGGCGAAGACGCAAAGGGGTGAATAATGTGTATGTAAAATTACAAGATTTACTCCAAAAGAAAATACTAGGAATAGGTTGTAATGCACATATTTTGTCAAATGCAATCAACATGGCGTCATGTGCCATGCCAATTGATGTAGAAGTAATAATAACTACAATTTATTTGTATTTTAGTTGTTTTACCGTTCGTGTGGCTACTTTAAAACAATTTTGTGAAGAAGCGAATGTTCAATACAAAAAACTTTTAGGATATTCAAAAGTTAGATGGCTTGCTCTAACACCTGCTATAGAGCGTGTTCTACACTTATTTGAGCCTCTCCGTTCATATTTTTTAAGTTTAGACAAATATCCTAAAATCCTGGAATTGTTTTTCAATAATGAAATATCTGAGATATTAATGTATTTTGTACATAATCAAGCATCTATTTTTCACAAAACGATTCAAAAGATTGAAGGTGAACACATTTCAGCTACAGAAGTTAATCTTATTTTGAATGACTTTATCCTTCAATATAAAACTCGATTTGAAGAAAAATTTCTTCCTTTAGTTATAAAAAGAAAATTGTCAGACTTAGAGGAATCAAATCCGAGCATAACGGAAAAGTTTATCAAAGAAGTGCAGAATTTTTTACCAAACATGTTTTCAATATATCGAAGAATGGTCTGAAACAAACATCACAGGAAATAACAGTTTTCAATGGTGTTTTTTTACTACATCGCAAGTATATTGGACAGATATTGAATCTTCTGTTGAGTTTTTATCTAAAGAAATGCCAGACATTAAAATAGACAACAATTGTGTCTTTGAAGAAATTAGAAGACTGAATGTATTTTTAAATTCTGAAAAATTAATACAATGGGAAAATAATTGATAAAAGATGGGTGGTAATATTCAGCCATTTAAAAAATGAACATATTCCATGTGAACATTTATTTATTCTTGTTCAATTTACATTGTGCTGCCCTGGAACTAATGCAGCAGTTGAAAAGGTTTTTTAAATTGCTAATGATTTTTGGAAAAGTGAGAAATCGAGATTGAATGTTGATACTCTAGCTGCAGCACTTGCCGTAAAATTCAATATGAAGGATATTTCTTGCTCAGATATTTCCAATATATTGTTAGAAGATGATACATTGACAAAAATATTCGTTCAATGGAAAAGTACTCATTTAAATAATAATTAATAGGCATGTAAGCATAATTACAATATAAAATGTTATTGTTACAAATGTTTTTATTATGCATTTATCATATTATAGTGTATTCTGTATTATTGTTGCAATGAATAAAATGTTTCTTTTATTTACGATATTTTTTTCAATTTATTTGTGTCCTCCTTTTCATTGTAAAAAAGTTGGTCACCTTATATATAGAGGAAGTGACATCAAGGAGGAGGTTGGACTAGATGGCCTCTAAGATACCTTTCAAGTCTTCTATGAGAAGAAAGCCAGTGAGAATATGGGAAGACTTAAAATCAGGGGTGCCCAACCTTGGCAACTTTAAGACTTGTAGACTTCAACTTCTAGAATTCCCTAGCCGACATGGGATTCTGGGATTTGAAGTCCATAAGTGTTAAAGTTGCCAAGTTTAGACATTACTGCTTTAGATCATATAAGAGATAGCTTGATCTTGATCTGCTCTTTACCAAATTGAACAACCAAAAAGCACTTTTGTGGAAAACAAAATGGCAATCACTTAATGTAGTGATATAATGAAGCAAGTTATAATCAAGAAGATAAAGTAATACACTTCACTGTAAGTTTGTTTCTTATAGAAAGAGAGACTTCAGCACTAAATCATATGGAAAGGAGAAACAAAACTAAAAATTGTAGAAATACAATCAGAAATGTAAAAAGCACATGATTAAATGGAAATTCAGATTTGGCATGAAAAACAAAATTGATTGTAGGCTGTGCTCTTCATAGTTAATGCAGTCCAGGAAGTTGTCTTCCCACATGAGCCCTTCCATAGATTATTTAAGATGAATTTTGTAATATCAGCTGCCTGGCATTGCAAGACTCAGATTGATGGCTATTTAAATTCAAACAAACAAACAAACAAACAAATAAATAAATATGCTGTGATAAATTCCCTACTCTGATTCTGCATGGGACAAAACATTTAGCAAGAGACAGATCTCTTTAAAACTATATTGTTATGTTAAAGAAAACATGTCAATCTCCCTAGATTTTTGGAGGGAGAAAATATAAAAGTCTTTTAGAGAATTTTGGTAGGAGGTGGGCTGAGAGATGGACTGATTTTTCTGGATGTTTTCATTGATTGATATAAATGGGTACATTTATTGAAATCATTGCAATATACAGTGGGATGGAATTTAAAATGGATTATGCAAATAGAACAATCCTAACCAGATCTTTCATGCTGCAGGAGCTAAGGGGATTTTTAGTTAGGTTTTTAATTCGGATTTTAAGGGGTCCCAGGGAGGGGGGTGGGATGGTGGACGAGGTAAATTGCCCACCGGGGGATTTTTTCAGACCGACTAATGGCCAAGGCGATGGGGCTATGGTTCCCAGGATTGGGGGAGGGGAGCATTTGACGGAGGGTAGTACCATCACGACTGTGGTTG
The DNA here is from genome assembly GCF_001527695.2 of Protobothrops mucrosquamatus. NCBI lineage: Eukaryota > Metazoa > Chordata > Lepidosauria > Squamata > Viperidae > Protobothrops > Protobothrops mucrosquamatus. The sequence goes on along the minus strand of NW_015387020.1, from coordinate 381,162 downwards.
GGAGAGGCAGATATGGCGGGGGCACAGGGCCGTATCAAATATTGGGAGCACGCCCCCGCTGTGTGCAAGCTGTGGCGTGCTCCGGCCCTCATAGCACCACCTGCGTCTCTGGAGGTCTGGGAATTCAGGGCCTGGGCTTCCGACTGATGTTGTGTAATGCCAGGTCCGTGATGAACAAGGCCCCCCTTATTGCCGACCTGGTTTCGGAGGGGGACTCGGACCTGGCGGGTATTACGGAGACCTGGCTGGGTCAAGAAGGGGGGGTGCCCCTCGTTGAAATGTGCCCGCCAGGTTACCGTGCATTCCATCAGTCGAGAGCCCAGGGTAGGGGTGGGGGGGTGGCGGTTATTATTAGGG